>NC_054379.1:159422416-159722416 GCF_017654675.1 Xenopus laevis
AACGGTGTGTAGTGATGTAATTTCTGTCACATGACTCACTAAAATTTGTGTATTATAATAAATAAAGTACCCCCAGTTGTAAAATATGAGGATATTATAAGTTACCTCGGAGTTCCATGACCTGTATACAAACACTCAGCCTTCGGCCTCGTGTTTTTATATGGTCATGAAACTCCTCGGTAACTTATAATATCCTTATATTTTACAAGAGGGTATACTTTATTCACTATATATATATATAAGTAAACTCGTTACACAGACAGCTTCCAGATTACAGGAAGGCCAGTGCCCATAGAGTAAATATTAAGCAAATAATTGACATTTTTGAATTAATTAAACCTTTATTGGAGGCAAACAATCTCATTGGGGTTAATTCATATTTAAATGATTTTTTAGTAGACTTAGGGGGGTTATTTATCAAAGGCCGAGTTTTATACCTTGAATAAACGCACAACTTGAATGTTTTTTGATTTATGAAAAAACTCGAATGGGAAAACACTTTAAGGGTCAGGGCGCACAGGCAGATTCGGGGAGATTAGTCGCCCGGGACAAATCTCCTCTTGATTGGGGCGACTAATCTTCCCGAACTGCCTCCCCTTCCTTCCCGCCGGCTAAAATGTAAAAAGTCGCCTGAAGCTGCCTCACGAGGAAACTTCGGGAGTCTTCGGAAAACGAGTGTCGACGGGAGGCAGTTCAGGGAGATTATTCGCCATGAAGAAAAGGAGATTGTCGCATGGTGACCAATCTCCCCGAATCTGAGCATGTGCCCTGACCTTAATAGTGTGTATTAAAGAGCCACTGTCTAAGAGACATACAATACTATTAAATTAACCCTCGTCCATAGATCACATAAAAGATGTGTCTCTCATTAAGTCACGCCATGACATCCCACAGGTCAAGTGATTCCAACGAAGATATAATAAATCCCTATTGGAGGCAAAACCAGCCTATTGGGTTTATTTAATGTTTATATGATTTTCTAGTAGACTTAAGGTATGAAGATCCAAATTATGGAAAGATCTGTTATCAGGAAAACCCCAGGTCCGGAGCATTCTGGATAACAGGTCCTATATCTGCACTGTACCTCCACATATTTAAATCTTAATATATCTGTCTTGTCATGATAAAGCCTAAGATGTAACACTCACACACATCTTTGCTAAAACATGAAAACAAATGCAGTGACTCTGTCTACGACTATAGTCCCAAGGGTAACTGCAAGTTTCCAATCTAAAATTCTCTTTACACACAGCTCAAGCAACTGAATGGGTTAAATGGGTTCAGTTAACTATTAGGGGTTATTTATCAAAGGTCCAGCGTTAGAGGTTTTTTTATACCTCAAATAAACTCACAACTGGAATGTTTTCTGATTTATAATAAAGCTTGAATGCGACTGGAATCGGTGAACTTGGAGCGATAAACTCGAATTGATCGAGTTTTGAGCAAAAAAACTCTCGAATCTCTCTAATTAATCGAGTTCTTGGACAAAACCCACCGAAAAAACTTGAACATCATAAAGGCCTTCAAATGGTTCAAGGGACTTCAACGTTACCTTGACAGGCTTTCAGATTCAAGCTACTTCCAGCTTCTGGGTATAATAAATCTCGAAAAAAAAAAAAAATACCCTCCAAAACTCAAAATTTTCATGTAAAAATCAACTCAACCTTTGATAAATAACCCCCTTAGTATGTTATAGAACAGCCAATTCTAAGCAACTTTTAAGTTGGTCTTCATTTTTTATTGATTTATTATAAGGATGCACTGAATCTAGGATTCGGTTTGGGGTTCAGCCAGTATTCGGCCTTTTTCAGCAGGATTCAGATTTAGCCGAATCCTTTTGCCCAGCTGCACCAAATCCAAATCCTAATTTGCATATGCAAATTAGGGGCGGGGAGGGAAATTGCATGACTTTTTGTCACAAAACAAGGAAGTAAAAAATGTTTCCCCCTTCGCACCCCTAATTTGCATATGCGGATTAGGATTCGGTTTTGGTCGAATCTTTCGCAAAGTATTCGGGTGTTCGGCCAAATCCAAAATAGTGGATTCGTACATCCCTAATTCATTTATTTTAAATTGTCTTTTTCCTCTGACTCTTTCCAGCTTTCAGATGACCCATCTAAATAACTAATGCTCCGTACAGCATCAAATATATTATTACTACTTTTTCTAACTCGTGTTTCTATTCGGGTCCTTTTCTTTTCATTTTCCAGTTTCTTATTCATATCAGTGCATGGTTGCTAGGGTCATTTGGATCCTAGCAACCAGATTGCTGACATTGCAAACTGGAGAGCTGCTGAATAAAAAGCTTAAATAACCACAAATAATAAAAAATATCATTCTCTACAATAATAGTAAAAATTGAAGGATTTGGCCGAATCCGAATCCTGCTGAAAAAGGCCGAATCCCAAACCGAATACTGGATTCTGTGCATCCCTATGTGCAACCCCTACTGTGGAATTGGGTCTCCCTATGTTTCAATGAGCTGATACCTTTGGGAAATATTTAAAGTGATACTGTCATGTTTACTGTTTTTTTCAAAACGCTTCGGTTAAAAGTGCTGCTCCAACAGAATTCTGCACTGAAATCTAATTCTCAAAAGAGCAAACAGATTTTTTTATATTCAATTGTGAAATGTGACATGGGGCTAGACATATTGTCAGTTTCCCAACTGCCCCAGTGCCTGCACTTTAGGATGGAACTACTTTCTGGCAGGCTGTTATTTCTCCTACTTAATGTAACTGATTGTGTCTCAGTGGGACCTGGATTTTACTATTGAGTGTTGTTGTTATATCTACCAGGCAGCTGTTATCTTGTGTTAGGGAGCTGTTATCTGGTTACCTTCCCATTGTTCTGTTGTTAGGCTGTTGGGGGGGGGGGGCAGGGAAGGGGTGATGTCACTCCAACTTGCAGTAAAGAGTGACTGAAGTTTATCAGAGAACAAGTCACATGACTGGGGGCAGCTGGGAAACTGACTATGTCTAGCCCCATGTCAGATTTCAAAATTAAATATAAAAAAATCTGTTTTAAAAAATGGATTTCAGTGCAGCATTCTGCTGGAGCAGCACTATTAAACGGTGTTTTGAAAAAAACATGTTTTCCCATGACCGTATCCCTTTAACTAACGGTCCCGTGACTTTTCTTCTCATGTATTATGACGTCCGTGCAGATAAATAAACAGGACCCGGTGAGCTTTTTCTTTTTGCTCCGTGATTGGATCTGGTTTCCCCCTCGTATCTTTGTTTTATCAGGGAACAATACAAGGCTGTGTCGTTGGCAGGCTTTCTATCTTTCTACTTTCGAAGCCGCAAAGTGGGTTCAGATCTAAGATTTCTGACCTAGACGGATAAATAAACAATGGTTTGGCTCACGGCTTCTAGGAGGGGGGGAAAACATGCCGATTTAATCCCCATAAATGAACTGATTGCACAAATAGGTCTCAGTGTTCTGCCTTAACAGATTTGGAATTAATTATCCCTTTAATTCATGCTGTATCGTGATTGGCTGACCAGTGCCATGTCCGGTATTGCTGAGAATGCTGGTGATTTGGGAAAAGCTGGGGGGTGACACGTTTGCATTTTCTGTTTTATTGAATGATATTCATAATTGATTCATACATTAATAAACCACAGCTACATCAGCTGTAGGGTTGAGACTTAACCCGTTCACTGCTGCACTGGGCTCCAGGGAGAACGGCTAAATGAACATGTTACCATATGATGGGTCTGTCCATTCATTTAGGGGCAGATTTATCAAAGCTCGAATTTCGAGCTATTTTTTGAGTACTTCAACTAATAGGGAATAGTCTGAATTCGATTTTGAGTGGTCTTTTTGAATTCGAATTTCGAAGTTTTTTCAATTCGAAATTCGACCCTTGATAAATATACCCCTTAGTATTATATTGTGAAAATTAGAATTGGGCACCGGGTCATTAGGCTGTCGGCTGTTGGAATGTACAGACGTAATTACGCCTAGAAAGGGAACGTTTGATATTACATACAGGGCGGCGTTGGGGTCTCTAACATGAGATTTAGGGAGACACATGAGCTTACGTATTTAGGCCAATGTGGGTGAAACTTGCATCATGCTGCAAGAGTTAAATGCCAAAAAATGCATCGATGGAGGCACTCTTGCAATGTGCATTCATTTACTATTTTTTTTTTGGCTATTTACCTTTTTTTCAGCTGCTCATATATATATCAGTCGTTTGGCTCAACTGGAATCAGCCACCCAAGGGTTAACACGGCAGAGGAAGTGCTTAGACAGTGCATAAACAGCCAGGGTCGCTGACACTCTAGGAGAGAGTCTAGCTCTCTGTATAACAGAGCATTCTGTCCCAGTGGCTGCACAGATCCTATCTGATCCCCATTGTAAGCAGCAGTCCTGCCCTGCTTTATGGCTGAGATTCTAGCTATCTGTATAACAGAGCATTCTGTCCCAGTGGCTGCACAGATCCTATCTGATCCCCATTGTAAGCAGCAGTCCTGTCCTGCTTTATGGCAGCTGAGATTCTAGCTATCTGTATAACAGAGCATTCTGTCCCAGTGGCTGCACAGATCCTATCTGATCCCCATTGTAAGCAGCAGTCCTGCCCTGCTTTATGGCTGAGATTCTAGCTATCTGTATAACAGAACATTCTGTCCCAGTGGCTGCACAGATACTATCTGATCCCCATTGTAAGCAGCAGTCCTGTCCTGCTTTATGGCAGCTGAGATTCTAGCTATCTGTATAACAGAGCATTCTGTCCCAGTGGCTGCACAGATCCTATCTGATCCTCATTGTAAGCAGCAGTCCTGTCCTGCTTTATGGCAGCTGAGATTCTAGCTATCTGTATAACAGAGCATTCTGTCCCAGTGGCTGCACAGATCCTAGCGGATCCCCATTGTAAGCAGCAGTCCTGTCCTGCTTTATGGCAGCTGAGATTCTAGCTATCTGTATAACAGAACATTCTGTCCCAGTGGCTGCACAGATCCTATCTGATCCCCATTGTAAGCAGCAGTCCTGTCTGCTTTATGGCAGCTGAGATTCTAGCTATCTGTATAACAGGGAATAACTAATGAGAACTTAGTAGGGTTTTGGCAGTGGATGTTCCAGGCTCATGTTAATGATACTAGCAGGGAACTATGAGTTATGGAGAGCTCAGCTGTAGAACAGTATAAAACAAGTCAATTCTCAAGCTCGGCCTGTTCCATCTGGCGAGCAGGTGATGCACAAGGCAGCTCCATTGACAATACAATAACCATTGCACTGAGCGCGGAGCTTTCAATCGTTGAGCTTTATGGAGTTCGCCGTGCTGCCGCCGCTAGCGTTTTACGCTCGTATTTATATATTCACAGATCCACTCCCCTGACCTCTGTTATCATTAGCAAAGTGACAGCTGTTTTGCAGCCTTTTCTCTCATCGTTTACATTCTCCCGGGGTGAGCCATTTAGCTTCTTGAGTAGCAAAGGTTTCTATTTATTTGTAGAAGAAACCATGTTTTCTGAAGGAAGCTTGCGCTCCCTCTCTCCGCCCTACCTCCTTACTTACGGCAGCACAGGCGGCTGCTCCGAGGATTCTGGGGAGACTGAAAGGGGTTTATTATTATATAGAGAGCGATATTCTGAGACAATTTGCAATTGGTTTTTCATTTTTTATTATTTGTGGTTTTTGAGTTATTTGGCTTTTTATTCAGCAGCTCTGCAGTTTGCAATTTCAGCAATCTGGTTGTTAGGATCCAAATTACCCTAGCAACCATGCTCTGATTTGAATAAGAGACTGGGATATGAATAGGAGAGGCCTGAATATAAAGAGGAGTCTTAAAAAGTAGCAATAACAATACATTTGTAGCCTTACAGAACATTTGCGTTTAGATGGGGTCAGTGACCCCCTTCAGAAAGCTGGAAAGAGTCAGAAGAAGAAGGCAAATAATTAAAAAAAAAAAAAATGAAGACCAATTAAAAAGTTGCTTAGAATTGGCTATTCTATAACATAGTAAAAGTTAACTGAAAGGTGAACCACCCCTTTAACTTGCCTGGTTCAGTGCAGGATAATGGTATAAACCAGTTGTCTGGATAAGGGATCTAAACTGTCACCTCTTGTCTAAATCAGAGACTTCTCAAAAATCTCTTTATAATCTGGCATAGACCATCGAAGCAATTGTCCAGTCTGATAAACTCAGTACTATAATAACTAAATAACCCATGTTTTATTTAACTTGTGTTACTATTAACTAACCTTTAAGTTACAGTTTATTATGTTATAGAATGGCCAATTCTAAGAAACTTTCAATTGGTCTTCATTATTTATTTATATTTTTTTTTATAGTTTTTGAACGCTACTTCTGACTCTTTCCAGCTTTCAAATGGGGGTCAGTGACCCCATCTAAAAACAAAAGCTCTGTAAGGTTACAAATTTATTGTTATTGCTACTTTCAAATTACTCCGCTTTCTATTCAGGCCTCTCCTATTCATATTCCAGTCTTTTATTCAAATCAGTGCATGGTTGCTAGGGGAATTTTGGACCGTAGCAACCAGATTGCTGAAATTGTAAACTGGAGAGCTGCTGAATAAAAAGCTAAATAACTCAAAAACCACAAATAATAAAAAATGAAAACCAATTGCAAATTGTCTCAGAATATCCCTCTCTACATCATACTAACAGTTAATTTAAAGGTGATCAATTCCTTTTAAATACATTAGTATTTGACTAGGATTCATTGCTCTTAGTTTGCTTAGCAAGTGCCATATTCTGTACAAAACCCACACAAACCTTCTATACCTATTTACATTTGTATTTCCTTGTAATAGGAAGAAAATACCTATTCATGGTAACAAGAAATAAGATAAGAATACAATTGATCCTTATTGGAAGCAAAACCAGCCAATTGGGTTTATTTAATGTTTACATGATTTTCTAGTAGAAGATCCAAATTATGGAAATATCCCTTTTCCGGAAAACACAGAGTCTCAAGCATTCTGGATAACAGGTCCCATACCTGTACTTTATATACATATACAGGTATGGGACCTGTTATCCAGAATGCTTGGGACCTGGGGTTCCGGATAAGGGGTGATTCCATCATTTGGATCACCATGCTAAAATTATATAAACATAAAATAATCCCAATAGGCTGGTTTTGCATCCAATAAGGATTAATTATATTTTAGTTAGGATCAAGTACAATGTACAGGTATGGGATCCGTTATCTTAAAACCCGTTATACAGAAAACTCAGAATAGACTCCATTTTATTAAAATATTTTTTTTAAATGATTTCCTTTTTCTGTGTAATAATAAAACAGTCGCTTGTACTTGATCCCAACTAAGATATAATTAATCCTTATTGGAAGCAAAACCAGCCTATTGGATTTATTTAATGTTTAAGTGATTTTCTAGTAGATTTAAGGTATGAAGATCCAAATTACAGAAAGATCCATTATCCAGAAAACCCCAGATCCCGAGCATTCTGGATAACAGGTCCCATACCTGTACGATGCTTCTAGTACTTAAGCTATGATACATGTTTTATTGTTATTATTATTTCATAGAAAAAGCAAATCATGTTTAAAAATTTGGATTATTTGATTAAAGTGGAGTCTATGCGAGATGGCTTTTCTGTATCGTAATTTTCTGGATAACAGTTTTCCTGATAACGGATTCCATATAGGGTCACCCCTTTAAAACCGAACCCATATGGAATCCACAGCCTGCATGGCTAATTAGCAATTCATTTAGGGTACAACTACACAGGCCATTTTCGGTGCGCGTCCATCCGTTCCGACGCGAGGAAAGCGCAGGCATCACGTCGTATGCGCCAAATCTAATGTAAGTAGGGATGCACCAAATCCACTATTTTGGATTCGAGCGAACCCCTTGCAAAAGATTCGGCCGAATACCGAATTCTAATTTGCATATGCAAATGGAATGGGAAAACATTTTTTACTTCCTTGTTTTGGGACAAAAAGGCATGTGATGTCCCTCCCCGCCCCTAATTTGCATATTCAAATCGGGATTTGGCCAAATCCGAATCCTGCTGAAAAAGGCGGAATCCCGAATCAACATTTTGGGGGGTACACCCTCCCTTCATCAGGATATGGGGAGCTTACACCTTATATTACCAACAGGATCAACGTTTTGGGGGTGCACCCTCCCATCATCCGGATCAGGGGAGCTTACCCCTTTTATTATATTGCCAACAGGATCAACGTTTTGGGGGGTACACCCTCCCTTCATCAGGATAAACATCCTGATGAAGGGAGGGTGTAACCCCCAAAACGTTGATCCTGTTGGTAATATAAGGGGTAAGCTCCCCATATCCTGATGAAGGGAGGGTGTACCCCCCAAAACGTTGATCCCAATATAATAAAAGCTCCCCAACTGCAGATAATTGTGTGTGTGGATCCGTAAAAATCATTGCTGTTGCTAAGGGACCTAGCCGGGTCAACGGAGGGCCAGCAGCACCAGTGCAGTAGAAGTGAATTGCAGGAGTGCGGTGTATTCATCACATTAATCTGAAGTTTTGTGTACGAATGAGTCGCAGTGGATAATACAGACGCACGAGAGGTTAATGCTCGGCTGCTGCGGTTTGTGAGGGGCCACGTCTGGTCTATTTGAGGGGGCTTGCTGACAGCAGTTAAAATAAAAATAAAAACATGGAGGACCTCAAGCATGAAATCAGTATGGTATAAAATGTACTGAAATTAACCCATGCCCTCCCACAGGTGGCTTTGCAGCTCACACAGGGGCATCTCCACTGCTGAATAACAAACAGGAATCTAGACAAATCCAGACTTCTATAAAATCAGCTTAGAACCAAATTAGCCCTGTTATGTGCGCTTCAATATGCAATAAATATTCAAAGTGCTTAGCAATTTAAAAACCAGAGATAAATCTTTTTTAACCATTTGTTCTTTACCCCGTAAACTGCCCGGCAGTCCCTTGAATCATAGTTACCCAATTTTACTTTATAAAAATAAACGTAACGGGACAGTTTCTCATTGACTACGTAGAGGGCTGTGCTGGTTAAACCATATTATTTATGACCCCTATGGGACCTGTTATGCAGAATGCTTGGGACCTGAGGTTTCTGGATAACGGATATTTCCCGTAATTTGGATCTTCATACCTTAAGTCTACTAGAAAATCCTGTAAACGTTAAATAAACACAATAGGCTGGTTTTGCCTCCAATAAGGATTAATTATATCTTAGTTGGGATCAAGTACAAGCGACTGTTTTATTATTACACAGAAAAAGGAAATAATTTTTAAAATGTGAATTATTGGATTATAATGGAGTCTATGGGAGAAGGCCTTCCCGTAATTCTGAGCTATCTGGATATCGGGTTTCCGGATAATGGAACTTTCCATAATTTGGATCTTCATGCCTTAAGTCTACTAGAAAATCATATAAACATTAAATAAAGCCAATAGGCTGGTTTTGCTTCCAATAAGGATTAATTATATCTTAGTTGGGATCAAATACAAGCGACTGTTTTATTATTTGGAATATTTGGATAAAATTGAGTCTATGGGAGAGGACCTTTCCGTAATTCGGAGCTTTCTGGATAACGGGTTTCCGAATTACGGGTCCCATATTTTATTCAAGTCAATGCTGCTTTATCTAAAGAAGAGGAGCTGCAAAGCTGTTGATGAAAGAATTTAGAATAAACAAGAACTTGAGGCAGAATGTCCCTCTTGATATTCATATAATTGTAACTAAAGTCAGGAATTGCCTTTCTGTGTCTCCAATTCAAAAGCAACTGCCAGCGCCACCAACAAAGGGATAAAATCCTTAATTCGAAGGACGGCATTTCGCTTTGAGCGCTTTATCCAAATCGTTGGAAAGACAAATGCAAATGTAAATATTGGGTTGCCCTGGAAATTGAAGGTCTAGCGGGGCAAACAGGGGGTCTAAGATAGAAAGCGAGAGTGGCGTTTCTCATATAAGGAACACACGTTTTTTTTTCAAGATGAAACCACAAGTTTAACATTACAGCTTCAAGGACTCGGAGCAGAATTGAAGCAGCATTAATGTTTCAGCCGTTCCGAGCCAAAGGGATTTTGTGGTCTTCCAAACATCAGCTTGCATTGTATTCACAAGTGCGTTCTTGCACTGTCTGGGACTGCAGGGGTTAATTTTATTTGTGGAATGTGTTCTGAAGTTTTAATTGTAAATGCATTCATTTGTCTGGAGTTGCCGTGTAGAGATGATACAGGGAGATAACTTTTTCTCTAGGAATATTTTTACAATTTTCTGAGCATATTTAACAAAACAAAACTGAAAAAAATATACGGATATCTATTTTTTTTTTTTAATTTGCACCTTAGCAATAAATGAAGATTGTCAGGTTAAAACACATTGATTGACAGTAAGGGGTTATTTATATCATATATATATATATATATATATATATATATATATATATATATATATATATACACACACACTCCGACCAAAGCCGCACGGGTTATTTCCCCTTATTTATCAATATTAATTATCCTGCATTCCAGTGCGGGAGCAAACTCTAAAAATCATCCGAAAATTCAAATTGTACAAATTGTTTGGATTTTCCACCTGAAAAATGTTTTTTTAATCTTTTTGCCCGAAAACCAGCAAATGTTCAGATTATTGCACGAAACCTAGTGCAGATCAGGATATCTTCGGGACTTCTCTTCCATTGACTTATCTCATCGGTCTGAGATGCCGGATTTTCAGATTCGGACGTTCAGGTATAATAAATCCTGACAAATTCCAGTTTTTTTTTCCACCAAAAATTTGGATTTTATAGTAAAAAAAACTTGAATTTTTCAACTTTAATAAATAACCCCCGGAGTATATTTCAGAAAATAATGTTAGAATGGTAACATTTCCTGTTGATTCTAACATAATAAATGATAGAATGAAAAAAAAAGAATAATATAACCAGAACACATAACAGTACAGGTATAGGATTCCTTATCTGAAAACCCATTATCCAGAAAGTTCCAAATTACGGGAAGGCCATCTCTCATAGACTCCATTATAAGCAAATAATTCTAATGTTTAAAACGTATTTCCTTTTTCTGTGTAATAATAAAACAGTAGCTTGTACTTGATCCCAACTAAGATATAATTAGTCCTTATTGGAAGCAGAACCAGCCTTTATTTAGGCGGCTATTTATCAAGGTCCGAATTTATCTGAGTATTTCTAAGTTAGAAATCTGAGCAATTCCGATAGCCTGAATGGACCTTATTTATGAAGAAAAAAGCCAGAAAAAATAGGTTTGGGCAAACTTCAGAGCTTTCCACGAAAACTTGGTTTCTGCGCAAAAACTCTACGGAAAAAAATCATAGTTTTTTGCGCAGAAACCACGTACTCATCGGATATTGGTACGGACATCAGCGCAGACACTGGATCCTTCCCCATTGACTTATACAGGACCTCGAGACTCTTTTAGATGCCGGGGTTTCGGATTTGGAGTTTTTAGACCATCGGACATTAATAAATCACGAAAAAATCTTAGTTTTTTTTTTCTCCGAAAACCACACATTATTCGAGGTTCAGAAATTTGGACCTTGATAAATAACCCCCGTAAAGTTTAAAATATTTTTTAGTAGAATTAAGGTATGAAGATCCAAATTACGGAAATTTCCGTTGTCCAGAAAGACCCAAGCATTCTTGATTACAGGTCCCATACCTGTAACCTTGTACTTGATCCAGACTAAGATATACTTTATACTTATAGGAGGCAAACCAATTCTATTGTTTCAATTATTTTATAGTAGACTTTTGTTATGCAGATCCAAATTACAGAAAGATCCCTTATTTGGAATACCCCTGAGCTTTCTGGATAACAGATCTTATACCTGTATTAGGTGTGGGTTGGTATCAAGGTAGAAGGCATGAAGAAGCCTATGAGTAAGTGCCCCAGTAGGTATGAAACGCGTTAGGCAGTCATCTGTATGTCCTAATAAATGATTTGAACTTTTTAATTATAATTTTTGGTCTTTCGGAGAAAACTCACAACTTTTTGCACCCATGGACTGGGGTGAACTGTGAGTATTTATCTCCCCTTATTATTTGCTTATTATTTTGTTAGTTCTTGGCATTGCACGGCATAGTTCTAATGTTTGGCATGAAATACCTATATCGAAATTAGCCGTCATTATTAAGCCCGTCATAAAGGAAAAACACGAACCCCAAAAAAACCCCACACATAATAGCAATGCAGCTCCATGGCAATATTTTGGGACCACCAATGCTATGAAATTGAAAGCACATGGATTTTTTTCCGCCTACAGAAAGACTCCTAATTGATTAGTGGGATTTGAGGGGGTTTTGAAGTTAACGCGAGCCCTGATTTGTGAATGATTCCATTGAAGAAAGATTAATTTGGTAGCCGGAATATCATCTCGGTGGCACTCAACTGGCCCACCCACTCCACGCTGAAGCCTATTCAGCACTAACGTGTACTGACGGAATGTTCTCAGATTAACTCTCTATTGTACATTAAAGGGGATGTTCACCTTCCAAACACTTTTTCAGTTGGGTTGATTTCAGATTTTTCAGACTTTTTTTCAATTGCTTTCCATTTTTTATTTTTTTTTTACTTTTTTTCCAAAATCTCAGTTTAAAGTTGAATGTGAAGGAGAAAAAAAAGAAAGGCCTTATTGGGATAGATTCAAAGGGTTATGGACCTGTAGAAATGTTCTTTTGATTGATCTAGTGTAGTTGGGGCAAAAAAAGCACTTTTTTTATTGGATACTTTGCATGGGATCAAGTTGACTCCATATTATTGAAGATTGGCACTGGCCTCCCACCACGAAGACAAGTCGCATCTTAAAATGTATAAAAGAGCTGCACTTTCTGCACCTCTCATAATCGCTGAGTGGGTCTCTTTTGTCTTTATGAACATAAGTTACATTGGCAAGCGCAGTAAGGGGGTGTAGCGGTGGCACATAGCCAAGGCAACCACGAGTCAGCCAGTCAGTTGGGTGCCACATGCCGGGAGCCTTTATAGAATCCTTCTTTTTTTTTTTTCTGTGCAAAATGTCAAACGTTACATGTAATATTATAATACGTTAAGACAACTTGCAGTTAGTCTGTATTTTTTCATTGTTTGAGTTTCGCTGATAATTTCACTTTCTTTTTAGGGGCTGCAGCTGTCTAGTTATAAAAGCAGACTGTGGTTAAAATATATTAATAGCAATAAGAAGTCTAGTCTCGGGAATAACCTTCTTTTGAGTGAGACCCTTAACCAGATTTCTGAATTTCAGGCTAAAGTAAGGCAAAATAGTCCGGAAAATAGTCTACTACTACTACTACTACTACTACTACTACAAAAAAAAAAAAAAAAAAAGAATTCAAAGGAGATCAATTGCATAATTTTTCAGGGTATCGTTGTCTATATTATTTTGAACCTAATTTTTTCTTTTAGGGGTTTATTTATCAAACTCAGAATTTATCTCAATATTTTCTGAAAAAAACTCAGACCAAATCCGCACAAAATCCCGGGGAAAAAAATGATCACGAAAAGATTTTTTTACATAAAAAAATCTGACTTTTCAAAATAAAAACCGGAATTTATTAAACCCGGAGGATGTAAAAATGTCCGAATCGGAAAATCCGGCATCTCAGATCTGTCGAGGTTGCATATAAGTCAATGGGCGAAGTCACAATGATTTTTTTGATGTGCGCTGGGTTTTTGGCAATACCCCGAAGTTTTCAGAGTTTTCGGTCAAAATTCAGAAAAAATCATGAAAATCGGATGAAAAAATTAACGATTTTTTCGGATTTTTCAAACGATTTTCACAATATTTTCGGATTTTTCATCAGATTTTCAAGATTTTTTCTGAATTTTGACTGAAAACTCTGAAAACTTCGGGGGTATTGCCAAAAACCCAGCGCACATCAAAAAAATCATTGGGACTTCTCCCATTGACTTATATGCAACCTCGACAGATCTGAGATGCCGGATTTTCAGATTCGGCCATTTTTACATACCTGTACTCTGGGTTTAATAAATTCCGGATTTTATTTTGAAAAGTCTGATTTTTTTATATAAAAAAATCTTTTCGTGATAATTTTTTTCCCGGGATTTTTGCATTCGGAGTTTAGTAAATAACCCCCTTAAAGTTTAATACATGCTGACGCTATGCAATCTTTAATTGTTAATGCTCAAATAAGCAGGTTTTTTTTGTTTGTTCTGTAATCTGGAGGTTTAAAATGTTCTATTTCTACTTGTCAATAAATAATTTTGATCTAAGGCTCAGCTTTTCCACTTGCCACTGAATTAAGAGTTTTGGGCCTGAAAGTCTAATTCTTAAAAAAGTTGACATGATTGTCCTAATTCCTCTGTACAGGTATATGAGCTTTTATCCAGAAACCCGTTATCCAGAAAGCTCTGAATTACGGAAAAAGACTCCCATAGACTCCATTTTATCCATATAATCTAAATTTTTAAAAATGATTCCCCTTTTTCTCTGTAATAATAAAACAGCAGCTTGTACTTGATCCCAACTAAGATATAATTAGGAACAAAACCAAGAGTGTGAGTACCTCCAAAAAGTAATCCGGCAGCAAGTAAAAAAGTACAAAAATGTATTCGGACATGGCCTGATGCGTTCCGTGCCTGTTGGCGTCAGGCCGTGTCCTAATACATTTTTTTACTTGCTGCCGGATTACTTTTTGGAGGTGCTCACGCTCTTGGTTTTGTTCCTATGTACTTGCATCCTTGGACTGGGGTTAACTGTAAGTATGTCCTCCTCACTCATACTCTCTTTTTTGAAATTGCATTGACGTTAGTAGTGCTGATATATAGGGATGGGCGAATTTTTTCGCCTAGTTTCGCTGAAAAAATGACGCCCATAGACTTGTATGGAGACGTGCGTCAAAAAAAAAAAAGACGCGCGACAAAATAATTTCGCCGCGCAACAAATTTTTTTTGACGCCCATAGACTTTAATGGGCGTCTGCGACATTTCGCCGGCGGCGAATTTTTGGCGAAACGAAACGGGTCAAATTCGCCCATCCCTGCTGATATAGGTTGGATGCACTATACCTTTTTGTAGTTAAGATATCATTAATCCTTATTGGAAGCAAAACCAGCCTATTGGGTTTATTTAATGTTTACATGATTTTCTAGTAGACTTAAGGTATGAAGATCCAAATTATGGATTTATTATCCAGAAAACCCCAGGTCCCAAACATTCTGGATAACAGGTCCCATACCTGTATTATACATGGGTTATTTATATGGCACTGTGGCTAAACAATGCTTTTTTCGAATTACTAAAATAAATCTGGTACAGGTGATTCAATACTCTCCAATTTATTTATGCCAAATATCATTTTAGTTATGTGTTTTTTCACCCCTCATGATAAATGTTGTATTATACTCAGCAAATGGTTCTAGAACAGTGCTTGTTACTCTTGTTGCCGGCCTGAAATGAAGCCATACTTTGTCCATGTACATAGGGAGTTATTTACTAAACCTCAAGTTTATCTGGTCAGGCTTTTTGGGGCAAAAACTTTTTCTAGATTTATTATACCCTGATGCGGCAAAAAACGTTTTATTCGATTACATTGGTTACTTTATTAATAAATAAGGTCAAATTGAGCATAAGAGTTTGGGCGTGGTTTTTATATAAAATATGAGATAAGTTCGGATTTTAGTAAATAGCCCTGAAAATGTTAGACTAGTGCACCTACTTGAATGAAATCATGTAAACTATGGTATGTAATAGCAACAGTATGATATTCCCAGCCTTGCTATGGAAATAGGGTTTTCCACTAATTGAGATATATACTTAAAATAAACAAGAGCCATGGTAACCTGTAACAAATCTCATTATAACAGGTGCTTAGTGATGTCGGCCAGTTTCATCACGTTTACTGGTGTCACACAAGTTCATAAAAGTTAAATATTAGGCCAGAAGAAGTCACCTTGGAGCTCTATAACCTGTATAAATGCACTTAGGGGCCGATTCACTAACTTCGAGTGAAGGATTCGAATTTCGAAGTGTTTTTTGGGCTACTTCGACCATCAAATGGGCTACTACGACCTTCGACTACGACTTTGAATCGAACTATTCGAACTAAAAATCGTTCGACCATTCGATAGTCGAAGTACTGTCTCTTTAAGAAAAAACTTCGACCCCCTAGTTCGCCATCTAAAAGCTACCGAACTCAATGTTAGCCTATGGGGAAGGTCCCCATAGGCTTAGCTAACTTTTTTTGATCGAAGGATATTCCTTCGATCATTGGATTAAAATCCTTCGAATCGTTCGATTCGAAGGATTTTATCGTTCGATCGAAGGAATAATCCTTCGATCGTTCGATCGCACTATTTGCGCTAAAATCCTTCGACTTCGATATTCGAAGTCGAAGGATTTTAATTCCCAGTCGAATATCGAGGGTTAATTAACCCTCGATATTCGACCCTTTGTGAATCGGCCCTATAGACTGCAGTCTGATTTCTTTATATGACCATAAAAACATTAAGGAGACTTGCAATATCCTAATTTTTTTTTTTTTACAATATTGGTTACATTATTTCCTGGAGAAGAAGATCACAGAAACTTGGACATTTTAAAAGTGCCAACTGCCAACATGTAATTGAAAAAGTCCTGCCCAACTTATTGACCAACAAGTTTACATGAGCCCAGCAATGGTTAGATTCGGCAAATTCCATTCTCCAAAATGCTGTAACATTCTAGCTGTTCCATTCACAAAGTCACAAAAATAAGGCAGGAAAAAGAGTTGCATCATTTTTATCTTTATATCATTTCCATAATTTCTAACTTCGTATCAACGAAAGAAGAAAGCAAATGAAATTTCAGTTTTCTCAGCCTGCAAATTAACTTCCCTGTCTTGATTTTAACGTCTTGTCATTTTTGGTAATTTAGGTAAATTTAGGTAAATTTAAACATCTAATTCAATAATTTTGACTTTTGTGTGGTTTAGTTGTCCCTTTTTCTACATCTTTACTGCTATAGGCCGGGGGTTTCTGCTTTCTTTATTTGGTTTATTGAAATGCTTCTGCCTATCATGCCTTTAAAAACCAAAAAACTGAACGTTGGTCAAACAAGTAAGTAAAGTAAGTGAGTAAGTAAAGAAGCCACTATGGAAGACCCTATTATTTCAGTTATGAGATTTCAAGAAAGGAGAGTTTAATGCCAACCGTCCACCAAATGAGTTTTTGTTCCTTTGAATGATGGCTGCCTGGACGTTATGTCCTTAATTTGCCCTTTCTCCGACCACCCTCACTGCCTGAGGGGCCTGTAACTCTCAGCTCTACCAATAAATATATTCATAGTCTTAGAAAGACTAATACTTAACTAGAAAGGAATATTATTTTTTAGTTGTATGGATATTCTAGAAGGAAATGTACCTATGCCAAATTTTACCAAAACCACCAGTTTTACTTTTGGCCTAATTTTCTGTGTCATTGAACATTCATGATAAATCAGGCTTTACGCTTAATCATATGATTACATGCGCTGACATGAGGTCAGCAGGTAAAAATTAGGGTCAGATTTTAAAGGCACGTAGCTAGAAATACATTTGCCAATGCAAACTTGCACCCATATTCAATATCTTTTTGTTAAAATTGAAACAATAAATATTCATAAAAAAAAAAATGATGGTCCTAACATAATCAGAGATGCCGAAACGGCAGCCCTAAAAATAGTGTTAACTTTATCCCATTGCATTGGGGATTCTGGGAGTAGATCACAACGGCTGGATCGCTGCGATTTTGATGTCTGTCCATTGTCATTTCACTGAAAACCCAGATTGTGGTTTGTCTACCATTGTTATTGATATTGGGTTGACCGGGTTGAAAGTAAACAAGCAATGCAGTGCAGCGGTGGAGAGATCTGTATAGAAAGACATCGTAGTAGCTGATATTTGGCAGGTTGGTGTTATTGGTGGAACAGAATCTTCAATATGGGGGTGTGGAGGCCTTATCTACAGAAAGATATGAATAAAACGCCACTGTTGAACTACAATGGTGTATTTGGACCTTAATCCATACAATTAAAAAAACAAAAAGAAGATGAGATGAAGGTTGGACAGAAGCCTTCAAAGATATCAAGAGACAATGAACTTGAGGTCTGGAGAGAGAGAGAGACCTATTCCTGTAGAGGAAGGTGACTAAAGTTTTTTTGCGTTTGAGAGATACAAATTAGGACCGTCTCCCGAAACATGGAATTTCCTTCCAGCAGAATGGGAACAACGCAGTGAAGACATGTAAAACATTCATAGGATAAAAACAGAGAGAGCAATTACAAAGTCTTAAGGATAGTGTTTAGCATTGAATACGAGGACTAGGTAGACCAACATGACAACAATGCTGTTGACCGTAAACTCTTCTGCAGTATCATTTGTTTTACCGGACTCCCCTATCCCAAACCGCTAGCAATTTAATTGGCCGAGGCCCCTGGGGCTCCGGAACCCCGCGTGCCTCAAATGGCAAGGAAATTGCACGGGAGTGCAAGGCACTTTACTGCTTTAGAGATCAACGTCTGAGCCCACACAGAACCAGCCCTTCTCCGCGGAGGTGAATTCAGCCATCAGCCTTGCAAATGATGATGACTTTCGCCAGCTGAATTTCTCCTTAATCTCTTTTGGAAGTAGAGGCAAAGAAAGAAAAACTCCCGATACATGTAAACTGTGTTTCCTCTTGTAAACACAGGGATAATGTGGTCTGGCTACCCTCTATGCAGTGATTCATTAGTGCAGCTCGTATTTTGGTAGGGACATAGGACAAGGTGTTTGAAGAAATATATATATATATATATATATATATATTTATTCTACATAATCCTGCGGATCACATGTATATTGACTGTGTAGGCAGGTGGCACGTCCTCACAGGGGCATCGTTAAATCTCACTAAATTCCCACCTTGACTAGAAACCCTTCATTCTGACTCTCCATCATATAATTAACACCGATTGTGGGACCTCAGATTGTGCAGGCCTATGTAATGTTGTGGCTTTTTTTTTTTTTTTAACAAGCCATGCTTCTCCCTTCTCTATTCAAATGCCATGCGAGGCAGCCAATTGCAAAGCAGAAGCAGGGAGGGCTATGAACGAGCTTCCTACCACCAGGTATGGGGACGGCAAGCCCTCCACTGTTGTAAAGAGCTTGATTAGCATCTTTCTTTGAGCAGCCAAAGAGGAGAAATCCAGTATACCCTCCAGTACCAACACCACAAGCCTCTCATCATGGACTGGATTCAGAAAATGTTGTAAGTGTTCACAAGCCCATAGCTGCGACGCCGCTCTATGTCAAAGGATGATTCAGCTAGAATGAATACAGATCTGTCTCAATTATGCCTCAAAAAAAGGGGGGGGGGTTGGGAAACTATTTCCACTTTTTATTTTTTTACCCTGATGCAGAAGGCATTAAAAAATGATGCCTATTCCTCCGCATGAAATGCGTTTCATTCGGTTTAACACTTTCGGCACGTCAGACGCACGGTGTTCATTCTAGCATCACCTTGACAGATTTATTTGACATTCCCCATAGCGGGGAACAATGAGGCGATTGGGGTCGGTGCTGTGTTTGAGCTGATGGAGGTCTGAGGATTGAGTTAACCCTTTGAATACCCGAGACCCCCCCCTACCTTTATTGGCAACGTAAGAAGTTTGAGATGTAAATCTGTATGACTTTGTGTGTTTGTGTCTGTTCCCCTTTATTTATAGTGTCTTTTTTTGTGGACATCTGTGTTTACTGTGCAGTTGTTTGGCTATGAGACGGCTACTGGATGCCTCTGATATCAACTGCACAGGTTGAGAGTCTGAGCCCCCCACACTGCAGTGAAAACGAATGGCGTGTATATAAGTATAGGCAGCACGTAAATTATTTCACCTATAAATGCTCGCTCCTGCCTTTTTCTTTTTTTTTTTGTGTTCTGTTCCCTAAATGTTCTGCCAAGTTGCAGCACACAGAGCATCCACTACTCTGCTGCGGTTAAATCCTATTTTTCCTAATTTCCTTTAAACAGTGGGGTGCCGGGAAGTAGGAAGGGAGTTCAAGTGAGCTGCTCGCTGAAATGATTAGGTGACTTTTAACAAGACTCGTTGTTCTGTCCCTAGTTGTGCCTTAAATACCTTTCCAGGTAATACACCTGACGTGTGATGTTGCAGGCTACATTTTTTTCATTTCGGTGCTTCGATGGGGTGAACTATGTCCCCCGCTATAAGTTAAGGTAGATGGTGGCTTTGTGTGATGGTTGAATTTTCTAAGGTTTTATCTTTCGCCTAATCGTGATGGACCAATTTGTGGCTTGCCTCTCCGACTTCGGCAGTGGGTACTCACGGGCCGCTATTAACGCTGCAAGACTATGCTTTGGTCTACATGACGGCAAACCAACCTGACCCCCAATCTTCCCATATCCAAACCAATTGAACAATTAGTGTACTCACCCCAAAAGAAGTTTTGCTGACATGGTGTCACCGAGCTGAAGAGACTGTTGGACGCCATCGTCCTCCTTCCTCTGCTGAATGGCGCCTGTCCGCTTTTTGTATGTCCCAGCAGTAAATATCCCTCAGACTGAAAAATGGAGAATGTGGTCACCATGGATAGTTCGACTTGACAGATGATCCCTAGTCTTGTAATATCATCTTCTATACACCCCTATTTTATGTTAGACTTATGAATTCTATCAGAGCACATACATGAATTTAACAGCATGGGCCAAAAATGCAAGAGACTATCATTACGGCACCTATTGTGGTTTAAGAGCCACTTACCGACAGCGATGGTCTCGACGGCTGGTAGTGACCTGCGGAGATTAACCATTGAAAAACCAAAGGCTCCGCGCTGTCCTCCTGGAGAAAGTCGTGCACCGCACTTGTGGTTCTGTGGTTGTTTGTGAGGCGAATGAAGCATTCACACAATCCAAAAAAGCAAAAGCTTTAAAACTCCTATTTTTTTTTGGAAGCAACGTTACTGGAGAAGGCAGTATCATGTGGTTGATGACATCAGAGCTCTCAAAGGGGGACAGACTTTCAGTGTGGCTTTCTTTTTTTTTTTTTTTTTTTTTTCTTTCTATTTTGACAAAAGGATCCGTGGTAAGGCCTTTCCTGGCATCCAGAAGGATATAGCTTTTTAATTTTTCTGACTCATGAGGATTTGGAGAAAGTACAAATACAGCAAACGCTTAAGACTCCTGTACGGTGAAAGCATATGGAGTGCAGAACCTTGAAATTGTACAATACTCTGTTCAGGCTTTCAAACTTCATGTCATATATATAAAAAAAAATTTTCTTTCCTTGAATTTTATTCTGCGTTTATTATTATATCTAGGAAAGTGAGTGAAACTGGCACAGCCAGATGCCTAATATTCCCCAACAACGGCGATGATTTATAATAATTCACATCTTTTCTTTTTTTGGGGTCTGTGTAGTTTGAAGCAAGGTCTGCTTTGGATTTACTGGGTGGTTGGATCCTTTCTGTTATTCCTTTTGCTTCTTGTCTCTCTGTGATTGGGAATCTGTAACTCATTGTAAGAGAGCGTCTCTTGCGTTTTTTTTTTTTTTTGGGAGCCGGTCGAGCTAACTGCTTAGCTGGTTGCTGTGTAATTGGCTGTCACAGAAGCTCTAGGCTGGAGATTCCTTAACAGAGTTTAAATCAAGTCTGTCTATATAAACTCGGGCACAGCAGGCAGCAGACCTGGCTTTGTGTCCAAGGGAAGTTTTAAAGATGTATTACCTGGAACTATTTTTTTTTAATAAAATGTATAGAATTTTATAAACTATAATTATGAGCTATCATTTTTTGTTCAAGGATATATTCATCCCAGAAGTGTTTGAAATGTTTCCACTTGATTTTTGTCTTCTCCTAATAAGTGCCAGGCTGTTTCATGCCCATCCATTTGCCATAGTGTTGTTTCCCTCTTCTTGCTTAATGTTCTTATCTAAGTCATTCTGGTGTCTATGGACACATGGGGGGTTTGTCTCCCATAGGGAAATCATGTTTAAAGCACAACATGCCCCAAAATACTTGTAATGATTTCAGGGATGCTCTGAACCCCATATTTGGTTTGGGATTCAGCCGAACCGGAGCTATTTTTATCCGAATTCAGCCGAATCCAGGATTCTGGACAAACCAAATCCGAACTCTAAAAACTTGGAAAAAAATGTCTGTGCGCCAGCTTTTTCGGTGCAAAAGAAGGGTTCTTTTTCTGCATTCGTCCAAATCTGTACCCTTGGATTTGGGCAAACCCTGAAAATAGGGATTGGTGCATCCCTATTTGATTTACATTCAGGGCAGTGGAAAGGCATTTTTGGGCATCTTGTCACCTGCAACGAGTATGATGTACCAATGTAGCAAAGTGCCTCGTGCCATTGACCTTAAAGAGAAAAAAGCTCACACAGTGAGTGTTACAATTTAATTGTTTTTAGGGCCTTTTCATTTTGTGGCGCTACTAATCCTTTAGTCCTTATATCCGAGCATTCAGACCACAATGATCAAATTAAAATCAGTTGGAACATATGGGAACATAGGCCTTTAGCAAGATAACTCAAATTCATTGGTGGAAGTCAATTAGCTGAAGATATGTACTGTCCTTGGGTATTTTCCATTAGAAAGCTCTGCTGCCATCTTCCTCCTTTCTCCGAGGCATCTATCGTGGCACCTTGGGCAGCCTTATGGACTGTTTAGTCATTTTTCTGACTTTGTTGTCCAGCAAGGGACCCATGAGAAAATGATGGCATAATGGTGTGCTTTATCGATTAGGTGCCAACTGTCCTGGGGTAGGCCCAACAAATTGGCACTCCCTAGGGTTATCACCTGGCCAGTATTTCAGCGGCATAGCATGTAAGATAACAGCCATGGCTTGAGCCAGTTTTACAGATTTACCAGCAATGTGTGGACTGGTAAATACGTAATTACCTGATGTTCCTCCTTGCTTCCAGGTGACTGCTTCTTTCCTGCCCTTCTGCCGCCCTTACATCTCACCAAACACCAAATTTCCCTTTGATCTGACTTGATCTGTTATGCGCCACCTAGTTACATCATAGCCACGCCCATTAACACCATTGTTTGCCCTATTTACATCATTACCTTGTCCTTCATGGTTCCACCTCCATCATGTAAATTTAAAATAACAATTTTATGGATTACTGGTTTTTTAATTCTCAGCTGTGAAGCAAAATAGAACTGCTGCTTTGTAGGAGAAAATAAGGAGAGACTTCTTAAGGATTGAATTCCCCTATGCAAGTAGTGACCATAGACAGAATCGAAGTACATAATTCCTTGCCCCCTTCCCCCCCCAAAAAAAACAAAAAACTTTAATATTACACATTATTTTTAGGCAAACCTACTGCATTTATGTTTGGATGATCATGGCTGTTTTTTTTTAATACATTCATTAAAATATAGGGGGATGATTTTCATAGATCTTTTTAGGGTTTAAGTGTTGAAGACCTCCATGTGCTCATCCAAAATGCATTGTGGTTTTGGTAATGAATTGGTTAAGTTCTGGGAAACCAGCAATGTCATTTATGTGTTGGTTTGTGCTGTGAAATATTGGAGGAGTTTGTAGCATCTTTAGGGGTGCCGAAAATACGTTCCCACACAGTCAGCAGAAATGAAACGCTTGATCCGTAATTTGCTTCATCTGTTGTATCATGAGTGAAGGTTTTAATAAGGATTGGGTTGGGCGCCATTCATACAGTTGGCTGTTAGTAATGTAGAGGAAGATGTCAGGGGAAGTATAATAAGCAGAACAATTGGTATAGACAGTGGCAAGTTATCTGGGGAGAGTTCTGCCTTGACTTTGGGATCTGGTTATCCTTCTGTATTAACTCATCCACTTTGTAAAATGAAGGGTGTTGGTATGGAGCTTGTTAATATCACTATTTCAATTATATGTGCAATTGTTACTGTCCGTTAAATATGGTTCAACTTTTTTAATAAGCATAATTGTGACTTATGATTTTAAGACAAACTACTGTTTTGCTTGTCCTAGGGTTAATGTATTATTGGTAAATGCATCTTGTCACCCCCTTTGAACCAAAGAAATGACGGGTCATGGCAACATGATGCATTAATAGGGTCTCTTGCATGTGTATAAAAATGTATGAGGCTATAAGGTGAGCCCTCTTTTACCTTCAGAAGAACTTCACTACTTCTAGAATAATAAGATGCAGGACCAGAAGGAAGGGCAGCAAGTACAAAGTAGGTGGAAAGCTGTTGAATTGTCTTCCTATCAATGATGTTTGCGTGTGTATTAAAAAGTATGAGGCTATAAGGTGGGCCCCCATTTTACCTTCAGAAGAACTTCACTATCTCTAAAATAATAAAGTGTGGGACCAGAAGGAAGGGCATGAGATAAAAAAGTAGGAAGAACGCTGTTAAATAGTCTTTCTCCCAATGATATTTAGGGGCAGATTTATTAAGGGTTGAATTGTAAATACAAATTCTAATTTTTTGAGTTGGATTTTTGGTCCAAACTCACAAATTCGAGTTGGGAATAATCCAAATTCGAATTTGAGAGATCTATCATGCCTGGACCCTGGGAACAACTCAAATTCGACTATCACCACCTAAAACCTGCCGAGTTCATGTAGAAGTCAATGACAGAGGTCCAGTGACCCATTTGAAGATGTTAACAGCCTTTCTGACATTCACGTTCTTTTCAGAGAAAAAACTTGATTCAAGTTTAGTGGAATTCGATTCAAGTTTTCGGTCTGTAATATTCGTTTGAGTTTGACGTGTTTTTTAGACTTATTTTTTTTCTAAAATAACCTCGAATTCGAGTTGAGTATATTCAAATTTATTGTAAAAAAAAAAAATAAATAAATTCACATAAACTTAAAATTCGACCTATAAATCTGATAAATTTGCCCCTTAGACATTGTGATAAGAAAGAATGTGTGCATTTATTTTTTGTCTCTTGAATGTGTATAAAAATGTATGAGGCTATAAGGTGTGTAACCTTTTACCTTCAGAGGAGCTTCTACTAGAAAGTAGACAGAAAGCTGTTGAATTGTCTTCCCCCCTCCCTTATGATGTTTAGGCTTTTTGACTAGGGCGAACGTTGGAGTTTTTTGTCTTCACCACAGCATTAACTAAGATTGAAACCAAATGTCATATGGGAATCTCTTGCACAGAAAGAGGAACCTGCTCACCTAAAGTGACCTTGTTTTAATTGACCATACTGCTTTGTGCAGTTTGTCATTGGTCATGTTTTTTTATATAGTTTTTTCCTTGTTGTTGCTGTTCCTTCTTATTTTGCATAACCCTTCATGAGTTTCGACACTTATCCCCTTTATACATTAAATCATTTTTTCTGGTATTTTTTATTTAACTGCTGGCGGCATCTGGCTTTATATTAATTTATTTAAAATGTGCTTTCTTCCTGATGATTTATTGGATTAAGGTGAACTTTTCCCCTGTCTCTAACCCCAAATCCCTAGGCTTTACTAGAGTAGGACTCCCAGAAATCCAGTACCCCTCAAAGTCCTTTATATTTGCTGAACAGTTATTTTTGAAACATCTCCCTAAATATTGTTAAATATATGATTATTATAAATGTTTTTCACTTCAGGGAATGAGTCCACTTCCTAATCACAATTGGAGGAACCTATGGTGAGAACGTTCCATCAGATGCTTCGTCTCAGTCATATTTAATTATTGTTCTGAGTGTGCACAGGTAGAAAGATGCTGTAGTGCGGCGCCATGATAGCCATCAATTTGTCAGATGAATATTAGCTACCCACCATCAAGCTTTGGGTACAATTGGATATTGAATTACTGCATTTTGTGGAACAGGGAGGATATCTCAATATATTTCAAGTAGGGTGTAGCATAATAATATGACATCAAGATATGAAAAAGGTTCTCTTTATAACCACCTTAAAGGGCTGGTAGAGGGCCTGACAAAAGATAACCTATGTATATTTATATAGCACTACTTGTGCATGCAGCACTATACAGAGAATAATATGTAAATAGAACAATCTGGGGTCAATAAAACTATAGATGCACCAAATCCTGTATTTGGTTTGGGATTCGGCCTTTTTTAGCATGATTTAGATGTGGCCGAGCCCAAGTGCATGGCCAAACCAAATCCAAATCATCACGTGTTTCCCTAATTTACATATGCAAAGTAGGGTTTGGATTCTGTTCAGTTGAATCTTTCACAAGGGGTTCGGGGTTTGGTAGATCCCTAACTAAAATAAATAAAAAATGTGGTTTCATTCAAGATTATGGAGACCAGAGGAAAGAGGTCCCTGACTCATAGGGCTTACAATCAAAGTGAAAAACCTCTGGCAGAAAACGATAAGCAATAAAAAAAATAAGTATAACAATAAAAGAAGCCACACAGTCAGTATATGTTTTTATGGTTTCCCGGGGTCATTGACCCTGAAAAGCAGATAGAATATTCGGTTGCATTCTCAAAAGAGCAATATAGAAAGGCCTATCAATCAAAAATACAACAAACTACATTATGAAGACCAGCTGAAAAGTTGCTTAGAATGGGTCCATCTATAACATGCTAATGGTACATTTTTTTTTAATTTAAATGCTTTTTTCCCCCCATTCCCTACTACCTTGATAGGCATCCCATAGAGAACGATAAGGAATTTCACCTAAGCTTTGAGGAAAAGATGAATGTGTGCTTTGAATAATGGGATGGCAGTGCTAGTTCATGTTTACATGTTCCCCCATGTTCTTTGGCACAGTTGCGCTAAGCACTTGTAAAAAATGAAACCAAGAGCAGAGGACTTGAGGCATGAGCCAGGAGAAGGTACACGTTTGGTACACGTCCAGATCAGGCAATTTATCTTATTCAATACTAGGGATGGGTGAATTTGACCCCTTTCGTTTCACCAAAAATTTGCGGCCGGCGAAATATCACCGACGCCCATTAAAGTCTATGGGCGTCAAAATGTTTTTGACGTGGGTCTTTTTTTGTCGCATGACACCATACAAGTCTATGGGCGTCATTTCCGCCGTGAAACAAGGCGAAAAAATTCGCCCATTCCTATTCACAACTAGTGGATTCTTAGGGGAATTATGTAGTCTTTTTTTTTTTTTTTTTTCTTACCCATCAACCTTTTAAGTTCTGGATCTGATCTGTGTGCTAGTGTCAATTATTATAGGACATTGTGGGGCAGTTGCAATTTATTTATTTATTTTTTTGTCCGAATCTGATGCTGATTGCACCAAAGTGCTGGTTTTTTTTGTAAGGCGAAACTTGTTTGATCACTTCTGCCTTAATTATCATCCCTATCCTTGAGGAATTTTTTAGACTTGGCATTTAATCCATTGCCTTCAAAGTAGCTCCTACTATTTTTAAAATAAACTTCATTAGCGACAAACTGGAACATTCATTAGTACACCGCTTCCCACACTTCGGAGCTGCCCCCTCCCCATGTGAGCCTAGCTTGAACGCCACTTAGAATGAGGATGACTGAGAATCTCAAAACTGTCACATACATGTAGCCTTACTAAATGGTAGGGGTTACCCTATCCAAGTTTCAGATCGCAGATGGGAATGGAACCCTAAAAGTTTGCTGTAAAATATAGATTTTTGTATTTTGGGATGCCTTCTGTACCATTGTATGGATGCACCACAGTTGGCATCCAGTATAACAGGCAGCGATTCTTTTTAGTTATTGTCATTTGGTTACTCCGAGGCAAACTAGAAGATGCAAAATTTCACAGTTGACATATCCAGTGTCTTAGAAAATGTGCACTAAAGTATGTATTTGACTAAATAAGCAAACAGTGACTTAGCGGCACACCCGCCGACTGTGTGAACCCGTGAGTTAATGGCACAGGGTCGGCACATTCACATTCTGTGGTTACGCTCTTTATATTAGGATCTAATGTCGTTTCGGTTCTGTATACCAATTTTACTATTGTGTTCCAAAACTTTCAAAGCAAATGGAAGGACACTGTGAAATTCCATGCTCGCCAAAGTAACACTTTGTCTTAATTACATGGTTTCCTTGTGTCCTTAAATTGCATGTTTTATAGTCTGGAAGTGCCTGTCTTCAGACCGAGCACCGAACAAATCATTTGCAAAACAAAAATGGCTTAAAGAGGAGAAAAAAAAGAAACCCTTTTTTTTTTTTAAATTTAAACACACAGGTTCCTGAAGAAAGTTAACCAAAAGTTGGGTTTTTTAGGGGGTTTGGTTAGTGGAGACTGGATTTAAACTTGGGACAAGGCTGTCAAGAAGGTAAGCTTGCTTCTGTTATTTTGTCCTTATAAATCACTCTCCCTTCTGTTGAATGGGAGCGATTTCAATGTTGAATGTTCTACCCCTTAACTGCCAGAATCTCTTAATACAAACTCGCTTTCAAAGGCTCAACTTCAATGAGCAATAGGGCAACTGTTCTTTTTATGGCCGGTCAAAAGTATTTCTCTTGATAAACCAGGGTTTTATCTTGAAATCATTCCTCAAGTCAATATTATTCCTTCTATTTTCTGTTGAAGATATTGAAGAAATATTTGAAAATCTACCTAAAAATATAGTTGTCAATGCTAAAATAACCACAGCTAAAAAAATTCAGCTGAGACATTTTGTGTTGACCACATCACCTGTAGGAAGTATAAATCTGTCTTTTTGTGTGTCTATCCAACTGTCAATTCTTATTCTATATTCTATTATTCTTAAGCCTTTAGCTACTGAGCATCTTTCTCCCTTACTCCCAGTGGTCAAAAATCATGCTATTCGTTCCTTCCCTGAAGAAGGGGTTAATGTAAAGTCATCTATGTAACATTATATGCTAATTTCTCCTAATTTGGGGCTGGTCACCCGCCATATTCTATCATCAAGATTTTTTGGCTGTCAATATCTTCTCAAGATATATGGGATAGACTTTATTTCTTTAGAATGTAAAAAAATCTTCCAATAGACATAGACAACTTATTTATTGTACTTAAAAATCTGGAGGCATCTCACTTGATCTTACCCTTGTAATAATAGAATTTTTTTTTTTTAAATCGACTCTTCTGCATTCGAGAATGCATTCCCACCCTTAAAGAAAAGCCTCCCTACATATGGTTGCTCTATTATTTCAGTAGTTTTTGAAGTCTACGTCCTCAAAGTAAAAATGTCGGGGTGGTTAATATCCTTTATTACTGTGTAATTCTCTTAAAATGAGCTAAGAGTGCAAGCTCAGCTATAAGGAAGCTGGAGGAGCAGGGCTGGATAATCTAACTGGACCATTGGGTATATATACATAGGATCTTGACGGCTTTTAACATTTTGCATATTAAGATAATAGTTGCTCAAATATGATTGTGATATTTTCAAGGTCTTCAAATTGCTCTCTGGCTCTTTAGATAAATGGAAACACATGCAACTGAGTTTTCTTCTTAACTCCGTCAGATCCAAAGTTCAGAGCCCATACTTGGGAGGGAAGACCCAATTTTCGGTTTTTAAAAGAGGATCATAGACGTAGTCATCTGTTTTTGATGTGTTTTAGACACTTCGTCTTTTTTCCGTTTATTTTACAATTGTTTTATTGCAGTCCGTTTGCTGTTTTAAATCCGTCTGCAGTGTATTTGTTCTGGAGAGAGAAAAATAAATTATAGCCGTTCCTCCTCTGCAATTAAAACAAAAAAAAAACCTTTTTGGATGCCAATCTTCATCAAAGTTTATATCCACGTAAAAAAAAAAAAAAGAACAAAAACACCTCTTAGATAAATATTTTTGCACTTAATTCTGCAACCTGGAACCTTTAGAAAACTGCAGTATTTGCCTATTTTGCATACAAATATTACACAGCCGAGAGAAATGGGCAAACAATTAACATATTGCCACGGTGGTAGGGTGGTGTGGTACTCAGTGGAGGGAGACCCTGTTTTTTTTTGTGTAGAAAAATGTCATACAACTTGTACAGTAAGGTTGTATAATGCAGCCTTTTATTTCAGTGCTGCTGATATGATTTATATTAACCCCTGGGGATTTAAGCAGCTAAATAGGGAAATTGTTGATTGCTACTAAAAAAAATAAAAATAAAACAAAAACCCTAAATTATACATACTAAATGAAAGATGTAGTCTTATATACCCCCGCCTTATTTTTAATATTATGAGTTTTGGACACAATATTTACATTGGAGGCTTTCTACATATTCATTAGGACTTTAAACTTGCAAAACATTTGTAGTTCCTATATTCATTCCTTTTTTTTTTCTTTCTTTTTTTGGCCAGTAATATGGCTGTTCTTTTATTGGCTGTTTAACATGATTGCATTTTAATGGCAATAATGGATTTTATGTGATCAAGGTGTTTGGCATGGCTGGAGAGGGAAGCTGGATTCAAATGAAAAGGTAGAAACTCTGAGCGTCAAACGTTTGAATATTGGTGTAGCAGACGTTTTTCATGTAGTAACATTTTGTAGTCCTTTAATTGCACATTTTCATAAATTTTCTTAAAATAAGACTTCTTATCAATAGTAGCTGTTTTTTTTATTAAATATCAAGTTTTAGTAGTGTTAAATCAAAACATTTTCATTTATTCCTTAATCAGTTGCTTAAATTTAACATGTTTTTCTATTTTTTTTCTTTTGCAAATTTGGCTCTTTTTTCTACTTGTACAAAGCAGCCAATTTTCTCATAATCTTTTCTCATAATCATCATAATCAATGGCAAATCTTTTAAAGGAATATTAATAGCCATTGAATGATACTCTCTACCCAAAAACCCAGGTCTTTTTAAATATCATGTGAATTGGGAGGGTTTAGGTAAAAGCCATACAAGGTTGTTAAAGCTTTATAGGATTATAAAAAAAAATTATGATAAGAATTAGAGCAAAATTTAATTTGACTTTTATTTATAGATATAAGGAAAACTTACATATTATGTGCAGACTTTGTGAGGGATAGAACAGGTCTCTACATTATGGGATCCATTATCCATAGGCTCATTATTCAGAAAACTACGAATTACGGTCATCTTTGAATCCTGTAATTAAAAATTTTAAGAAATGATTTCCTTTTTCCTCTGTAATAATAAAACGGTACATTGTACTGGTCCCAGCTAAAATATAATGGGGGGGCAAAACAATCCTAATGGATTTATATAACGTTTTACTGATTTAGTAGACTTAAGGTCCAAATTAAGGAAATACCCCTTACCTGGAAAACCCCAAGTCCCGAGCATCATGGATAACATACCTGTACTAATCTATAACGGATCAGTTTCTTTTATATTTTATTACACTTATAAATTTATATGTAATCTATTTCATAAAGTCTTCATATATTTTATAAGCAATATAGAGGGAGATTATAAATGACCCAGTGTATCAGTTTGGAATGAGAATTTGTAAAGCCAGAATTTCCATTTATGAGTGTAAAGGTATTCATTTGAATGCAGAGTACTTTAACAATGATTTTACTCTAAGATTTTAGAAATCATATATTTTAACGTTTAAGTTTTTTAATCAAAATTTTGTTTAAAAAAAAAAAAAAAAAAATTGTAATGGATTTTTTGTTATAATATTCTGTTGATAATCAACACACAAATGATTTTTACAAAGTGAAACATTTACTTAAATTCATATTTAGCTTTCCGAATCATTAGACGTAACATCTACACAATGACAAACACTGCCAATACTTCAAGCAGGGATGCCATTTATTTGGCTATATGATATATTCGGCAGAATTTATTATAGCTCTGATAATGAATATTTGTGCTAATATTGTACATTTCCAGTGGCTCCTGGGTTCCTTCTTTGCATTGCACATGTAATACTACAAACAGAGCTAGAAAAATAGCTGAAGTTTGTAACCCGAAGGGAGTAATTAGTAGATATAAGGCAAGTAAAATATGTTACTTTAGATGGTGCAGTTATTAGTCTAAAATGTAGTGAATTGTTATTTTGTTCTTTAACCCAAAATTTTCCAATCACAGCTGCTGGAACAGTGGGCATACAGAAGAACCCCCATTTTCTGTTTTTCATGAGACCAGAAAGAAATTGTGCAAAACTAGGGAAAATGTAAAATCAGTGAAAAGGCATTTTTATATTTATATATCGGTGGGGCCAATCAGGGTTGAAAATTGAGGTTTCATTGTATTTTATTTGAACAAAACAAAAAGTAAATTAAAAAAAACATAAAAAATGAACCTAATGCAATGGCAACATCTAAGAACAAGGAAATTATATAATTTGCTTATTAATAAAACACGCAACATGATCTAGAATATATTCAATTATCTGTTTCAGATAAATAATTTCCTGTTTCCGTTTCATTTCAAAGAAAAAAATGTGTTATCTTATTCGTCTACAAAATCAAGAAAATCAAAACACTAATTTACTGTGCTTTAGATGTACCAAAATAATGTGAGCATTCCAAAATTGAATCTTAATGTATGGGGCATCAGACTTTCAATAATGATTGTAGCCCTGACGATGGACATGGGCTGGCTGACTTTTGGTATGTTGCTTAAATTGTACAGGTAAGGGACCTGTTATCCAGAATGCTCTGGACCTTTTCTCTGAAATAATAAAACAGTAGCTTTTTCTTGATCCCAACTAAGATATAATTAATCCTTATTGGAGGCAAAACCAGCCTATTGGGTTTATTTAATGTTTAAATGGTTTTCTAGTAGACTATAGGTATGAAGATCCAACCTATTGAAAGAACCGGTCCTGAGCATTCTATATAACTGGTCTCATACCTGTTGTAATTGTACTTTTATACATTATGTGGAAAAAGTATTAATACTTAATAATAATAATAATAATAATAATAATAATAATAATAATAATAATAATATTTTTCATACAATTAAAAGCATTTAATATATCATTGAATGAAGATATGCTCCTTATTGTATCAAAAACCCTGGGTGAGCAAATATATCTTTCAGTGAAGATACCTCTAGGACTGTTATTGGCAAAGCCTTCCATACTGTGGGTACTGTGTAACAGAACATTCAAGATCCAAAGGATTTTAGTTCTATTCTGGGTACCTTGAGACTATGTCTAAATAGTAAACCCTTCTTTTTTCAGTTATTTCCTACAGTTCTATTCTAACAGAGACCATCAAATATGTAGCATCATGTCTGGACCTCCTTTTGCTCTTCCCAAGACTTTTATGGTCTTGCTAATGGTTCCTTATCGAGACTGACTGTGGTAGAACCATGGATCAAGTCCATGGACTCCTGGTGGTCTTCTGAACAAAGTTCCTCTGCTTTGACAGGTGAGACAGAGACTCTCCAGTGCCACTGCTCTTGGATGAATATAGCTGTGGTCGGAGAAAGAGCATCTTGCCAAAAATATATGGGTAAGGCCACACACAGCCTTTAAAATAGTCATTGTAAGCTTATTTTTAGTTAGTGAGCGTCTTAATATTTTATGGCTCCTGATACAACAAGGGAGTTATGTCAAGGGTCAGAGAAAATTATTAGGCGAATTGCGGAATCGGTGCTTTTCATTGAGACATCAGCGTAGCTCAGGGGTGGGTGATGGTGAGAGGCTAATGCCGGATTAAAGTGCTGATTTATTGCTGAGACCTTCAAACATTTGTAATCAATTAGCCATGGTGTGATAACTGCCCTGACAGGTATTTTTTTTCTCTTATTTCTGGCAGTTTCATAGCTACTTACACATTTCAAAGGTATTTTTAGATTAGCCATTGCATATTCAAAGGGGTTTTTTTCCTTAAAAATTTTCCCCTGATACCTTAAGTGAACTTCGCAAAAAAATATTAACCTCTCCAGTGCCCTTGGATCATTGCTGTCCTGAAAAATGGGATTTTCTTTTTAAAAGCAAGCGAGTCATTTGTCCAAGTGCGGTAAGTCAAATATCAGTGATATTTTGAGGTCCTTTATATTCTAAATGTTTATTTCATTGGAGATGGTATTGATTACATTTTTAAAAATGATCTTATTACGCTGTTATTCACGGGGAAGAGTTCTGAATTTTTGGTTCCAATTTAAAAAAATGTAAAAAATGTTTTAATCGCAACTAATTCGTTACTACAGGTCCTATTTGTAAAGTGAATTGCAAAGAGCTGTCTGGTTTCTAGACAAACGTTTGATTGGTTGATGTAGGTTTCTAGAACGGGATGAGGTTTTTCCTTTTTTTCCTTACCCATTCCACTAAGACTGACACTGAGCATTATTTGTATTAATTCTGGAGTATATCAACTATGAACTATTATAATCAATATACAGATGTGGGACCTGTTATGCAGAATGAATGCTCAGGACCTGTAGTTTTCCATAATTTAGATATTCATATCTTAAGTCTACTACAAAAACATAAATTAAATTTTAATTAAACATTAAATTAACCCAATAGACTGGTTTTGCCTCCATTAATGATTCATTATATCTTGGTTGGGATCAAGTACAAGCTACTGTTTTATTATTACAGAGAAATAATAATTTAAAAAAATCTGGATTATTTGGATAAAATGGAGTCTATCGGAGATGTCCTTTCCATAATTCAGAGCTTTCTGGATAATAGTTTCTGGGTAATAGATCCCATACCTATAAAAAAACATTTTGAGAAAGAATTCGCATACAAGGTACATCTTATTTAATAATCTAATAAAGCAATCCCCCCCCTACCTGGGCCATTTCATATACACACACACACACAAGCCACATGGGTCAATATAATCAGGAGGCAGTTAACCGACTTGTATGTTGGTGGAGACTGGAAGGAAACCATCATACCCATAGAAAACCCACGCAGACATGTGGTGAAAATACAGACTTTAAACTCCGATAGTTCCCTAGTCTCGGTGTAACTCAGAACCCCAGTGCTGCAAGGCAACTGTGCTAACCACAGAGCTGCTCAGTAAATTGCCAGTGTATTTTACAATGTTGATTAGACAAGGAACGTTAAGTAATTAGGAAGCAAACGAAATCATATAGCGATCATTATATTTTCAAACTATTTAAGCTTTATGTTGCATTGTACAGCAGTCCAGTTATTGACTAGACGTATGGTAGACTGAATTTAACAGATATTTTTTAATTATTTTTATTTATTTATTTTAAAATGGTCTTATATTTAAATTATAATGGACCCTGGTCAGGTTGAAATTCTCTGATGGCAGTTAATCCATCTTTAACACATTTTTAGGAGCAGACATTCTAATTCCTCCCCAGACGCAATAAGGTTAGCCGAATTGCTGTACCTTCTACAGGTATGGGATCCATTATCTGGAAACCCGTTATTCAGAATATTCAGAATTACGGAAAGAACGTCTCCCATAGACTCCATTTTATCCAAAAAAATTTGTTTTTTTAAAAATGATTTCCTTTTTTTCTGTTACAATAAGACAGTAGCTTGTACTTGATCCCAACTAAGATATAATTTATCCTTGTTGGAAACCAAACCAGCCTATTGGCTTTATTTAATGTTTACATGATTTTCTAGTAGACTTAGGGTGTTATTTACTAAACTCTGAATGCAAAAATCCGTGATTTTTTTTTATAAAATCGGACTTCAATTGGAGAAGTCCCAATGATTTTTTGATGTGCGCTGGGTTTCTGGCAATACCCTGAAGTTTTCGGGTGAAAAATCCCCAAAAAAATCATGAAGATTGGATGAAAAAAATCGTGAAAATTGTTTTTTTCACGATTTTTTCCCACAAACAAAATTTTCGGGAAATTGTATTAATAAATATGCCCCAAAAACCCGTGCGGATTTAGTCAGGAGTTTTTTTTTTAGAAAATAAATAACCCCCTTAAGGTATGAAGATCCAAATTACGGAAAGATCCATTATCCGGGAAAACCCCAGGTCCTGAGCATTCTTGATAACAGGTCCCATTCCTGTATATAACTCAATTCAGAATAAAACATGTTTATAGCTGATACTATTGAGAAGGCTTCATACAAAGTTGCAATGTGTCTTGGAGAGTCAGCGTTCAGTATTCTGTAAGGCCACCTTTTCTGTCATCAAAATATGGACAGAGGGGTGGAGTGGCAGGTTGGTGATGTCAAAGGGCGGAGCTGTGATGTTGGGGGTGGGATTGGTGACATTGTAGGTACTGGTGATGTTGGGGGTGTGGCTATGCTGCCAAACCCCCACCATTCGCTAATATCTGCCCGATTTGTAAAACATTAAAAACTGGGCAAGAGGTTTTGAACCAGACAGCCGCTTGGGCGAGCCTATTTTTTCCTCGAAGCCTAACATGATCCAAGATGGGGAGCTGCTGGGGAAATCCTGGTTCATTGCTGTTCAAGTATATACAATCCTGTATTTCTAGCTCTATTCATTTTAGGCTTTAGTTGTCCTTTACATTCTCTGAAACCTAGACCCTGCTGTTGTTTCATCCCTTGCAAGTATTCTGTAATGTATCTGCAATGCTACTGCATTCTGCTTTTAGTTATTAATCTTTTTTGTTTTTGAAAGGTAACCTTTGGCCATAATCCTGGCTCCGGAAACAAATAGGAAATACATCCCTAATCTAGAAAAATTAAAGAGGCGGCAGGATGTTTATTCATTAAACAGTGTTAAATCAATCCAATCAAAGCTATTAATTATTTATAAAGCATAGGATTTTTGGAAAGGCAGCAATTTTTATTTTTCAAAATAAAAATGTTTAAAAGTTGTGAAGGTAGGACCTCGTAGGCTGCATATATAAGGACTATAAACATATATAGTATATAGTATATATACATACATAAAGGTATAAACTACCCCGTTACCGTGGAATCCCGTTATCCAGAAAACTCAGAATTTCAGGAAAGCCATCTCCCACATTATGAGAGAGTTCACATTGAAGAAAAAAAATGATTTCCTTGTCCTCTATAATACTAAAACAGTGTATTGTGCTTTTGATCCAAACTAAAATATAATTATTCTTTATTTGAGGCAAAACAATCTTATTGTTTTTTAATGTTTTATTGTTTTTTTAGTAGACTTGTTGAACTATGAAGATCCAAATTACGGACAGACCCCTTATCCAGCAAACCTCAGGTCCCTGGTATTTTGTCATTGCCCCCCCTATGGCCTAAGGCCACACCCCCTTACACCTCCAGCTGAAATTATTACACTACATGAGAGTAGTGGGAAGTGTAAAGGAAGTAAAGTTGGTCAATCCTTCATAGCAACTAGGCAAAATAAAGGAAGGCGGAAATAATTATATAATAATAATATATTCATTATCAGATTACAACAGGAAGAAAATAAATATTGAAGCCTTATTGGCTCTTTAAAGAGATTGTCACCTGAAGAACTGCCAGGCTGGGAATTAATTTGGCATATGGCTACAGTATTGCTTGGAACCCAGTACGTCTCTATATGATATAAGCTGTAATTGAAAAAAAGACAGTTTTTTGCTTTGGTTTTGCTGATATCTCTCGTTTTGTCTTTAAGACTGAACTTGCCTCTCTGGGCTCAGTGTAATCAGCCTAACCTCAATGATTCATATTCTTTCATTCTTCGATACCAACTAACCATGGTTTTACATTTGTGCCCATAAAAAGTAGCACTCATCAGATTTTTCAGCTTGGACAACTGTAGAGGCTTTTTTGATCTTTAGGCATTGGGGACAACCCATGAAGACTCTACGATAATTGCAAAGTGCTTAGTTGTTAGGGTAACCGTTATATTGAATGCCCTCGGCCTCTCTCAGCTTGGTACCATTGCACAATGGTATTATAATTTGGTAAATATTGTTGCAAACTCAGTGGTTTTCAGACCATGCCAGCTGCAAATACATCTTGATTAGAGAGAACTTTTTTTATGCATTATCCCAAAAGGACACACATCAAAAATCAGCATATACCCTATAATCTTATGGTTTTGTACGTTTTCCATGAAGTTTCTTGTTACAGTATCTTCGTTAGAGTACGAAGGAGCATTCTCAGGACTAATATGAAAAAAAAGATTGTTTTTGTGTTTGAAAAAACAGCAAGAGCAATGTGTTGTAGAAATATTTCATGTTTTTAGAAAAAATCAATTTTCCATTTATTTTGGAAATATTACGGTAACTTGTGTATAAGCCATTAAAGGAGATGGCCAGAAATGTTCTCCGAAACTCATCTCAGCCGTTAACAGGATTAATCAAAATAGTGATTAAAGTAGGAAAGTTTTGCCAAGCAAAGGAAACAGATCCACAGTTTTTTTTAAGGAGAAGGAAATGTGTTTTTATTTGGGGGTGCCAAAAGTTAGGCACCCCCAGGACGTTGTTCCTATCAGCAGAAAACTGCACCAGTCTGGAGGTTGTTCTAGCAAGCACCACAGAATGATCGCCTTCCTGCTTCAAATTTTTCATAGCAACGCGTGTGCAGTAGAATGAAATAGGCGACTTTTTTGTTAAAGTTTGGCTTCTCGCTCTACTGCGCATGTGCAGCCGCGAGAAGAAAGAAGAAGCCGCGCGATGATTGCTCTGTGGTGCTTGCTGGATTATCCTTGGGTTGGTGTCAGGTAAGTAAATAGAATCACTAGGGGGTGCCTTACTTTTGGCACCCCCAAGTAGAAAATGCCTTTCCTTCTCATTTAAAAACTGATTAATATTAACAATCCTTGCACTAATAAAAAAAAAAATAGAAAACTGTAAATAATTATTGTAGACAGGAAATTTTGGGATCACGTTATCCTAGCTGAATCTAAATTGCTGTTCACCCACTTGGTTGTCACCCATAGTTTGGTTCCTAGGTCAATGATGAAGACCTTGTCAATAACCTGAACTGTTGATCATCTGACAGAACATTTAAATATGCCTTATATCCAGATCACATATCAGTTCGGCAAGCCATCACTTTGGCCCAATGCACAGGCCAAACTCTGTTTTGAGTGGGAGAGTTGGCAAGCTAAGACTGGCCTGCTTAAGACTAGAATAAGGGTTCCGTTGAAACTAAATTTTGGAAGAAAATTAGCTTCCATTCTAAATTTGGTATTTGGTGTATTCTAAATATATTGGAATACTTCAAAAGTGTTCCCAATGCCTAATAAACCTGTTGGCGTGAAGTCCATAAACTCAATTGGGGATTATCTAGTGGTTTATAGTTTTATAAAATATATATTTTTTTTAAATAATTTGTATCGTTTAAACTTTTTTTTCTTTTTGCATTTGCTATAGCTGTTGACTTTCTTTATATGGGTTTGAAGCATTGAGTCTGCTTAGATTTAATTTCTGATAAAGCCAACATCGTCCTTTTGGGAGCTGGTTTGCATCCAATGACCGGTGGCATCTCGTTAAGCTAAAAACTCCCATCAAACAGCTGGAAGAGGAGTACTTATTGCTCTCATGATTTGCTTGTTTTGGCTAGAAAAGTCATTAATATCTACGTGGATTTCTTACAGTGTGTTGTTTCCTACTGTATCATGGACTTGTGCTCAAATCCTAATATACAGTCCTAAAATTTAGCAAATTCTTTTCTCATGTCCCTTATCTCAATTGCTGGCATTTGGTAACATTTGGTAACTCCAAGACAGTCGGTGGTTTTCGTAAAGCCAATTCACTCGTCCTCAAGTGCACGTACCGGCACTGTCACAAGTTGTTTTTTTGTTTTTTTCAATTCCAGGCTTGGAGGCAAGTTTTGGTTGCATAAAAACCAGTTTTACTAGGCTGCTAGTCTACATAGGGACTACCAGATAACCAATTACAGCCCATATTTTTCACCACCTAGGAACATTTTTCATGCTTGTGTTGCTGCCTAACTCTTTTTACATCTGAATGTGACTTACGGGTAAAAAAGGTTGGAGACACCTGGCTCAAAATACCATTAATTTGCAAATTAGATTGGAATACTGTTGTGTGCGTCGTACTAAAAGCTGATTTTACCTTGCCATTAGAAGCTGAAGGTATGTATTTCTTTTCATTTTGCTTTATTTTCCTTGGCTACTATACAGGTATTATTGGCTCAGCATGTAGCTTTGTCTCTAAGCAGCTGTTGTCCCTCCGACTGGCCAAAACTCCATATTTGTCCCCATGTGGCTTCTTTTGTGTTATAATGCCATTACAAACATCCAAAGGATCATGGTATGTCATCATTGTGGATTTGACCATCTGTACAGGGATTTGTATGCTATTCTTCATAACAGGTACAACTGCCTAGGATTTCTTATTGCTTGTACAGAGAGAATCCATAGAGAGAGAATAGCTGCTCCGACCTGCCAAGCACAATCTGCAGGAACCATCCTTTAAGTAAGCCCATAGCCTATACAGAGAGATACCATAAATATATGGCAACATAAGTATTGCACTGTATGAAGCACAATTCTGCAGGGACTGCCCCCATACTTTTGCCCATTGACTATAACAAGAGAGAGCATAAAACTAGGCATGCATAGGTATTCTGCAAGAAGCAATGTTCAGCAGGACGGGTATAATGGCTCTTTAATGGATTCTTTCAGAACACCAAGGAAATAAGGGGTTTGAAGTAACTTCTCTCCAGCTCATTCATATTCATTAGCAATATATACAAGTGGAAAAAACACCAAAGGGAGGAATCTGTCTGCGGCAAACTTAAAATGTCGACAGGTTGGGTGGTATTCACTGTACTATTTACTTAATAAGAAGGAGATATTACCACAAAAACTGCCACATCATATGGTCCAACTGCTACCTCTCCATTCGAAGCAGCCAAGCGTTCTTCCTCTTTATTACCGAGCCAATGTCAACTGGCCCAACAAATGGGACAACATACCTTGTATGGGGGCAGGCATAATTCATAAAATATTATTCAGCTGAAGCGTCGTACAAAGAAATAGCATTCCGAGGTCAAAGTCAGGAAGCAGCCAGCTTAGAAAAGTTGCCGTTGCTTCTTCGTTCCTTATAAGCTTTGCTTTTATGGAACCCACTTTCATCAGTTTGGGCTTTGGTTACATTATGCAGATGCTGCCTGTTTATCCGTCTTGATAAAGTCATAGCTGCCGTGAGTGCTATCAACTGATTTAAAGGTTGTGAAAAGTTAAAAAATCACAACAATGTTGAGACTGCACAAGGCAAGCAGTTGCGGCAGTCTCTTCTGACCATCTTTTTATGATTATACATAACTGACAAAAATTCAGGGAAAGAAATCTTCTCTGGAAAATATAATTTTTTTAACTTTCATTTATAGCACGTAAAAGCACTGTAAACTCGGGAAAATATAATTTCTTTTATTTTTATTTGCCCATTTGTAAAAAAAAATATAAATATCAGTTCTCCCCATGTTTCACAGATTTTAAGGGGCAACAACATTTTTATTGCAATCTCAGCCTAATTAATAGTAACCTTACAGCAGAGGTTTTTGTTAGAGGTGCATCAAATCCTACCATTTGTTGCAGGTTTCAGATTCATCCAAAACCTTGATGCCTAAACCAAATTCAAACTCTTGTAGTCATGTGATTTCAAAGCAGCAATTGATGACAATTTAAAAATGTGCTTGAAATTGAATATGCAAATAAGGGTTTGGATTGTGTTCCGTATATGGCTGGATCTCTCATGATTCAGTGCATCCCCAGTCCTTATCGGCCCATATGTGCGACTTCAGCCCTCTATGCTCATAAAAATGTAGGAAAATTCTCATTCAACCTGCTGTTGTTTCATAAGTATAGAATAAAGTTACACTCAACATAACTGGTCTTTAGGTGCCCTTCCATATAAAGCGTTGGGTCTTCCTAGTGGGTTAAAGCCAACATTTAGGAGCTGTTTTACCTTTTATTTGCTACATTTCTGCATGGCACCAGGTCTCGGGTTGCCCTTGTTCAAGTGTGACACCTTTTCTTTAGAGCAGGGGTCCCTAAGTTGGAGAGCAACACAAGAATGAAAACCGTTCCTGAAGGTGCCAAATAAGGACTGTGATTGGCTATTTGGTAGCCCCTATGTGGACTGTCAGCCTATAGGAGACTCTGTCAGTACACCTAGTTTTTATACAACCAAAACTTGCCTCCAAGCCTGTAATTTAACAATAAGCACCTGCTTTGAGGCCACTGGAAGCAAAATCCAAGGGGTTGGTGAGCAACATGTTGCTCATGAGCCACTGGTTGGAGATCATTGCTTTGGAGTAGACGCTGAGTGAAGCTGAAAGTGTGATTTCCAGAGAGAAGACAAAATCAGACTCAATGGGTCTAGGTCAGAGACACGCAACACTGGTTTGAAATCAAAGATTAGGCTGAAGTCAGGGCAGACAAAGAACTGCAGGATCAATCAGGCAAAACAGAAATCCAAACAAATCAACGCACAAAGCTAAGATTCTAGGAAACAATTAAGACAACCAGGCAATAAAGTGAGTTGCCAGTGTCCTTAAATAGGCAGAGGCGTTGGCGTCAATGTTAGCCAGGGCACTACACTCTGTAAAACGTTGTCCGATCTGATTTTTTTCATTCCGTGTATGTTTTCTTCATTGTAATGCTGTCAAAACATGGGAGTTCTTCATTTGCACTGGCAGTGATATTGGCAGGTGTTGCATCATATTTATCGATCTTCAGTCTTCATAACAGAGGCAGTCCCAGTTTTGACACTAAAGAGCAGAAAGCCTATTCAGAGTGGAGAAGTGTCAGATCTATGGTGAGCTTAATTGTTTTTCAAAAAACGTCTGTGTGGATTTTTTTTTTTTTTTTTTGGTATTAATTTAGAACGGTCAATAGTACTTCTGAATTATTTTGTAAGTGCATTTCTATGCTGCAGCACAAAAGTGTACAAAATAATCTTTTCCACCAGACTAAACTAAAATCTGGAAAACTTTTGCCTGTGTTTTGTCTATTTTGCATTTTGCCTTCTCCCAATTGTTAGCATGCTAAATCATATGTACAATATAATGATAATATAAATTATTCTGTAATAAAACACAAAATTACTCTAATTTTCCTTGTGCATACTGTATATCTGGGCAACTAGCACACGCTGTGCTTTGAGGGCTATACTTATTTAACTTTCCTTCAGATAACAGGATTTAAGGGGCAACACAGCCCATAGGATGATAATCTTATATTTATATTTTTTGGTTTTAAGCTGCCCATAGACTCACGGAGGCAATTTTTCCAGTACATGTATATTGGGCAGATTCTGACAGATATCTTTGTACCATGGATATTTCAGTTGATTTTTATCATAGCGGACTGTACAGTAGTGATCCGTGGGACCTGTGGATCGGTAGATTCAGGCCGACTTCCGCACACGATTAGCTGGCCTGGGTTTGGGTTGAGCTCTTCATTCCGCTCTCCTCACCTGCTACCTTACTATGTCAGCTTCTGCCTCCAGTGAGCACTGCCTTCTATAAATACGGATTAGAGCCGGGTTAGGGTTGAGTGCTAGTGTTGGAGGGGCTGGTTAGAGTTAGGTACAGGTCAACTTTTTGTTGACCCGCACATCACTTCTGTGAAACAGTTTGCAGGGTACTCTTCCAGCAAAGCCATGCCCCTTGATGTTTTGCTTCAGTGTGCTCCCTGAGGTTTTAGGTGATTGTGCTCCAATCCTATTATGATGTTTATGAAGGAAGAGAGAGTAGTTGAGATTGTATGGAAGGTGAGATTATGTTTTAACATCATGAAATATCTGCAATGGTTGGAACCACTACTTCTTTACTTCCTTGGAGTCCACCATTCTGTACAAAAATCCTAATCATGTAAAAAATGTATTAGATATTTAGCAGGTATATTGTAATGATTGAGTAATTTTATAGGTGGCTCCTGTTTCATAGTGTCCGACGAGCAGGAAAAGCGAATAATATCCCCAAGGAAAAGCATGGTGACCTTACTTTCATTTGTTGAAGGTTATGGCTAAACTCAGTCTTCTGACAGATAAAAGGGAATGATGTGTGTGCTGGCTATCATGGTATTGCTATAACTGACCACGGAACTGTGGAAATGTTTAATGTCCTCTGACAAGATCCAGCATTCATGTTGCTTCCCTAAACAGTGTGACATGCCAACAAGCACAGGAGACCCGTGTGCCTTCCTGGAGGAAACGTATTGATTCACTTCATTGCATTTTAGCAGTACCAGCTTGTTCCTTCAAGAAAATATCTTTGAAGGGATCTTCTGTGTCTTTTCAGGTTCCCTCATCCCAAAATTACTAATCCCCACTTATAGTGCCATCTAGTTTTCCTTTAAGGACAAGGGCCTATTATTAGAGGTCATCACAATTCTGGGAAGTGCAGGGTGAATGATGAGCTTGTGGAAAAAGAGGAGCGTTTGTGGAGGTCCATTAGTGGTTTCTTGAGGCTTCATTGTTGTATTGGTGTCTGACGGGGCTGTTTTGCTGACAAAAGGTGAGATCATCAGCCTTACAACTTTGTTTTCATTTATTTGGCAGAGGAGATGGCTATTTTCTACTCTTGGTCTAAATTTAGAAGTATTATTTGCCAGGAAAACAAGGCAGATCTGATGGCCCCATAAACAGACTCCCACTCGTTTCTTTGTCTCAAGAACTATGAATGCCTTTAAGAGCTGCTCTGAACTACAGAATCCATTATTACGTCCTCACTTGTGAACATGTAAAGGTCGTGCTCTAAACACTCAAAGATGGACTGTAAAGTCTTTATTTCCAGTTTTAATGAAGGGAATATAATTGCCAGCTTGATATGATTTGGGTTGTTTTCTCTTTGGTGCAGATTTTTATCGCAGACCTTTAGCTAGTGTTCTGCTGCTAAAGGGCAAAGAAGGTTATTTTTTATTTATTGCCCTTATATGTGTGTGTTTAAAAAACAGGAGTATTTTAGAAATAGTTTCTTAACATAACCCTGCAGGGGACAAACACTTTAATAGCTTTAGAGTTGATAATATTATTCTGTAGTCCAATGAGAAACAATTTGTATTACTGGAAATGCTGTTCCTAAGTTTACAGGAATTATTTCTAGACTTTCACGCTACATGATCTTTTTTTACCCAAATACCGTACATTTTATTTTAGTGTCTGTTCCTTCCTCCTTCAAAATTAGATCAATATGAGCCTCCTCAAATACTCTGTTCCTTACACCCAAGCCTTCTAGGCTCAGAACCAACTTACGTACCCTTATTTTCACCTTTATGTGGCAAACGTCTAGGGTCTCTCTGTTCCATGACCCACTTCAAATCTGTGTTTGGAATCACTACTTATTGAACTTGGATCCAAGAAGCGCAAAAACTCTTTTGAATCATTTCTCACCCTGGTTCCAGACTTGCCCATCTAGAGCTTTTATTATCTTTTCTGTAATCAAATACTGAGCAGTTATAACTTGAACCTTGCAACTTGAGCTTTGTATTTCTTTGTCTCTATCTGTATACCTGGTTTATAGAGAGAGGCTCCCCCTCCTGTTGGTTAAGTTCCAAACTACATAACCAAAAATGAATACTTCAGTGGCACCACAAGCTTGTAGAAAATGTGGCCGTATTTATCACTCATGCCTACACTCTTTTAGTTGTATTCAATTTTAAATTATACCTTAAAAAATTATATTTATATTTTCAAAGACTGTCAAATTAAAAGTACATTAAGGGGGTTATTTTTTAAAGCTCACATTTTTCTGGTTGGGTTTTTAAAGGGGAAACTCGCATTTTTTTCAAGGGTAAACAAAACTAAAGTTTTTGAGATTCATTATATCCCAAAGCTGCTAAAAAGTTTAAATCACTAAATACTCCATCTCAAACCTGTAGAAGTCAATGGCAGATGTCCCTTTTCCAATTTGAAGATATTGTGGTCTGCAATGGATTTCCTACAATAATCTAAAATTTCAGGGTTTTCGGGCGATAACTCGAAAACAATCAAGTGAAAAAATCTGGCTTTTCGAGACTTTTCCAGAGCCTAATTTTCCCGAGTTATTTTATTAATAGATAAGGTAAAATTGTGGATGGGAGTTTGGGCGAGTTTGTTTTATTGAAATTATGAGAAAAAGTTTTCTTTTAGTAAATAACCCCCTAAATATGTCAGCCTTTAAGTGAATTATATCATATCTGCCTCCATTCCTTCGCCCTTTCACCATAACTTATGACAATAAAATGCTAAACCCTCAAGGTTAAAGGAACTTCACCAGTAAATACGATGTAAGTAAGAAGTTTGACAGGAAAAATGGTTTCCCATTTTAAGGAAGAAGAATTTTGCATCATTTAGTGCAGTATATCAAGATTACCTGTCCTGGCCTGATTGTGATCAGTCGGTTACCATATGTTTTGAGAAAACATTCGTTATTTAGAGATTCCTTCAAGATCAACCCTGTACATATGTCAGGTTTTCTTGATGTCTTTAAAAGGTGGCCATATGACAGGATATTTCTTTCCCATTACATTATATTGAGCTGAACATGTAGGTATACAAGTGTAGGATCTGTAATGCGGATACCCATTATCCAGAAAGCTCCAAATTACAGGAAGGCCATCTCCCACAGACCCATTTTAAGCAAATATTTCTATTTTTTAAAAGCGAATTTCTTTTTTTCTGTAAAAAAGCAAACATTAGCTTGTACTTGATCCAAACTGAGCTGTGTGAATCTGTATTGTATTGTATCTGTATTAAAATAACCCGATTGTCTTTATTTAATGTTTAAATGAATTTTAGCAGACTTAAGGTATGGAGATCCAAATGATGTAATCGGAAAAGCCCCAGGTCCCAAGCAATCTGGATAATAGATCCTATAACTGTACTACAAGGACTTCTTTCTCTCATCCCTATGCAACACTAGTAGTTCTTTTTAATCTCCTATCATCCACTATCAACTATTATATAAAAATATGTTCCCTTTCAGCCAAACCAAAAGCCTTTGTAAGTTCACATTAACTTCCAAAAAACCTTATTCCAGGATTTTAACTTTTGCAAAAGTTTGAGGAACAATAACCAGTAAATAGTTGGATATCTACAAATGGATCAGGAAGAGGCCTGGGGCACAGTTATTATTGCATTGGGCTTTTGTGCATGGGAAATATCCTGCAAGGTCACAACTTCAGTAGCGGGGAAGAACAACAATCATGTTTCTCCCAGGTCAGTATCCCATCTCTTTCCTGTTTCATTCTTCCACCCAACCCCTAAGAAAATATTTTTTTTCCCCGACACTGGACAGTCAAAGTTGTACATGAGATGTCCCGTCTCTTGAGAAATTAAGGTATTGCTATGGCAGATGGGAAGTCTATATGTGTAAACGAGTTTAATTTTGAAAACTTGTGAGAACCAGGGAAATCGGGGCCAAAACCCCCAAATTGTTTCTAATTTTATAATTATGCTATGCCTACTTGAATACATGATGTATCATTTCAGTCAAAGACTAATGGGTGCAAAGTATCTGTCCTGGATCCTATTGTATCCAAGGGTTTTAAGTTCAAATATAACAGAGATAGTTCATTTGGTTCAGAGGTTCTTACTCTTATTTTTCATATCATAGCCAACACCTAGGCCTCATCTACTTGACACATCGCTGCTGAAACTAAAATCATATTTGAATTTTGCTCAAGTTGTAACCAGGATGTATAACAGGGGCCCTTGACAGTTTTTACCCATGAGCCACATTCAAATGTAAAAAGATTTGGGGAGCAACGCACACAGGAAAAAATATTCCCAGGGGTGCCAAATAAAGGATATGATTATCTGGTAGCCCTTTGTGTATTGCCAGCCTGTAGGAGGCCATAAACCTGTTATTTATGCAACCAAAACTTGCCTCCAAACCAGTAATTCAAAAATAAGCACCTGCTTTTTGGAGCAACATCCATGGGGTTGGTGACAACCATTTTGCTCAGGAGCCACTAGTATAGGGGTGCCCAAACTTTTTGCAACGAGGGCCAGATTTGGTGAGGTGAAAATGTGTGGGGGCCGACCATTCAGTCCAACATTCTTTGAACCATTAACATTAAATTACAGGAATCGAGTAATTGTGGCAGTAATATTTGGGCACATTTAGTGAAATGATCTGCCACTTGGTCTATATTGCTGCCTTTGTGCTGAAGGTGTTCGTAATAGACACGTACTGGCACGTAGAGACGCCATACTTCTATAGTTTACTGTACTGGTGCGTCCGTACATCTGTTGACACCTTCAGCCCTAAAGAAGTATGCGAAAGCAGCACGTCTCTACGTGCCAGATCATTTCACTGATGTGCCTTAATATTACTGCTATGGGATTTCTGATCGCACTGTGCTGGCGGGCCTCATTATTCATTTCATGATGAAGGCTGAGGGCCGGTGTAAATTTGAAAACAGGCCGCACTTTGCACATGCCTGCACTAATATATAAAATTAGATGTTTTATGTTTTGAAGGTTTTTTTTTTCACCACAGTATAAAAAGGAAACAATGCTTGAAGGAGACAAAGGGCAATGATTTCACAATGATTTGGGGACATTAATAAATGTGCACCGTTGGGCCTTATCTTAAATATGAGCATCATTTAGTTTGGTAAGACAAACCCATTGGGTCAATGAGTAGTAAAGGCTGTCAGGTTTTATGTTCCCATGTATTTATTAAGTCTTTTTTCTACAGGCAAGGGAAACTTGCTAATTTTTTAACAGACTCGCAGAGAAAGCCTTCCTTTCATCAAACACGGGGAAGGCTTATTACCAGTTGGATCAATGTCTAGAGGTTTTCTGACGCAGTTTATCCAACAGCATTACTGCAGGAATAATATTGTTCCTGTCCTCTCTGCTCCACATCAGAGGATTGCCTGCTGCGAGCTAGTCTTTGAAAAAAATTGCCCTGTCTGTCCTCCCTGAGATAACTCCATCTGCGTATTTTAATGAGCTTTATTTGCAGGTTCCAGGTAGGATTTTAAAAAACGATCAAGGACCCCATTCTGATACCAGTTACAGGGCTTGGTAGATTTAGACAACATACTTTACAAGTGGAGATTGTTTCAAAGTTAAGCTTTTGACGTCTCTTGGCAGAAAGCTGAGGGAAGAGAAAGCTTGTGAACCTGGAAGGTCCTCTGGTGCAAATATAGTGATCCAGAGTCAGTGGAAAGTGCTTTACTCTAAACCATGAAGCAAGTGTATGGATAAAAAGATTGGGTGATACATGACCTTGATAAAAGGCCAAGAGCAGCCTGATATGTTACTATTATCCAGGGTTCTGCCATGTGTTAAGAATAAAGTCAGTTTATTGGAATAAGGTGCTTTATGTCTACTTTTACAGTTGTTGGAATGGACTGTGGCCATTAATAGTACATGCACCTCATACTGCAAAATAGGAGGATATTCGAGCTGACTCTATTAATCCTGAAAGTGTATTTAAAGGACAGCTTGCTGTAGTTGCCAACCCACTTATTAGAGCTGCAAGTGCAGTTTTGGACACTGGTTAAAATATTTCAGTCATGGGTCAATACGGGATAGAACAGCAAAGGAAGCAGGAAGACCTTTAGGAGTGACCGTTAGGAAATGGGACTGACCAACTTACAACAAACATTGGCATCAGTGGGCTTTATGTTGGAATTGCTGGGAAACTCCTGGCATCTAGTGGGCATGTGTCTATCCTCTATGTGTTGGCACTGAAGTGATGGAGCCATGCCTGCTCAGTAACTTAACTGCTAAGCACCAGACCAGCGAGGTTTTGATGTTGGCAGAGCTGGGCCAAACCTTTGGTCAGTTTGAATGTTGATCTACTTCGATATCCATTTAAATATATCAGACCATTAGACTTGTCACTGCTATTTAATAGTTTATGGACTCAGAGCTCAGTAGGAACACAAATCTGAAAGAGGAAGGGTTACCTATCAGTAACATGAAGTTCTAGTGGCAGGAAAACATGAACAATCTCTTTTACAAATCATTAGTTTCTCTTGCTACCTGCACAAGCCTCTGTTTCTCACTTATACTGGTGCTGCAGGCCACCTGGCTTAGTGGCCTAACGTAATTGCTGCTTGGTCTGCATATGGCTGGTATTTTTCTACCCAAAGTAGAATAAACAAACAAAAGCAACCTGTAAAAGTCTGTATGATGGTCAAAAGATGTTTGCAACTGTCATAGCTGTGTTAACTTTGGGATTTGGGTAATAATAGGACCCCCCTTCTTCAATCACATGGAGGTCCTTGTTGACTTAAAGCCAAACTACAGAATCTTCATGTGTGTCCAAATCTTCCTCTTTGAAATTATCCAAATTTGTCGTACCAAAAGCACGAGTCGAGGGAGCTAAGCTTATTGAAAAAGGGATCCTTTTATTTTTCATTCCCACCTACAAAGTAGGTCCGACTGCCAGAGAAAACATGATACCTCCATATTCATGGGCAATAGTACCTACATTTTGGCCTGTCAACCACATCATTGCTGTTTTCTGGGCGGACAAAAATAGATAATGTAAACTAACCCAAAGAGTCAATTGCAGGTTTTTATAGTAATGTACTCAGAAAAATGCGGCTGTGCTATTTTTTTTTTTTACTAAACAGAATGTTCTTTCTTGAACACACAAACAAAAAAGTACATGATGGACTTAGGAAATTAGTCTGCTTCACAGTGTAAAATTATTCTAGAAATGGTGACTATGCCATTAGGATAATGAGCTTTGGATCAGATACGCTTGTTCGGCCAGGCATCGCTGACCAAGAGTTTAATCGTTCGGCTTCCTGTTGTTTTTAAGGAGGTTTATGTTCAAGCTGTTTAGCAGTATTGGCCAATTAGTGGGCAGTTTCTCCAATCAGGGGTTCACAATTTAAAAAAAAAAATTCCAGGGAATGGTAATATTTATATATTCAGGATGCCAAGGCCTGACGAGCTTAATAGACTTCACTGTTTGTTTTAAGTTATAAATTTGGCAGCAAATATTTTTCTTTATTATGACATAATTATGACCCCCTTATATTCTACTTCCTCAACAAGAATTTGCTGTCATTTCTAGTTAGAGTCTATAAATTCAGTGGACTCCATCCATGGTATAAACTCACTGATGGAAACCTGAATATTGGTACTGTTTTTCCCCCCCCTGTTTCCAAAATGCAAGTTGCCTCCTGGTGAAAAACAGTTCCTAGAAAAGAGTGCAACTAAATCGCTATGCAGTGCTTCATAGTGAAGATAAAGGAGGTAGGAAGCATATGGGTGCCCCCGGGATCAAAGCCGTTTTAATAAATAGACAAAGGCATTTACCCTTGACCCACCAGGACAGGGGGCCCACCATTAGACATTTGATCTGGTACAGGTATGGGATCCATTATCTGGAAAACTGTTTTCCAGAAAGCTTTGAATGGCAGGAAGGCCATTTCCCATAGACAAAATTTTATCCAAATAGACTAAATTTCTAAAACTGTTTTGTTTCCTCTATAATAATAAAACAGTACCTTCTACTTGATCCAAACCAAGATACAATTAATTCTCATTAGAAGTAAAACCAGCCTATTCGGTTTATTTAATATTTAAATGATTTTCTAGTAGACTTAAGCCAGGGATCCCCAACCTTTTGAACCGATGAGCAACATTCAGAAGTAAAAGGAGTTGGGGAGCAACACAAGCATGAAAAATGTTCTTGGGGTGCCAAATAAGGGCTGTGATTGGCCATTTAGTAGCCCCTATGTGGATTGTCAACCTACATTGAGACTGTTTGGCAGTGTTCCTGGTTTTTATGCAACTAAAACTTGCCTCCAAGCCTGGAATTCAAAAATAATCACCTGCTTTGAGACTACTCGGAGCAACATCCAATGGGTTGGAGAGCAACATGTTGCTCATGAGCTACTGGTTGGGGATCACTGACTTAAGCTATGAAGATCCAAATTACGGAAAGATACGTTATCTGGAAAACCTCAGCATTCTGCATAACAGGTCCCATACCTGTAAAACTTTTGACAGGACCATCCCTTTTAGATGACGGACCCCTCATGACATCACAAAAAAAACCTGGTGTGGAGACGTTTTATTCTAGAGGGGGGAAAAAAAGGGGTTTTCAACTATTATGGCAGTTGGTCCAGGATGGCACATCTCAGTAGGCACAGCAGGCCCAGCCATAGCTGATGTGTCATTGAATTACTTTTTTTTGCTTCCCCTGCTTTATTACTTGGAGAATATGCGGATCCAGAGCAGCAAAAAAATAAAAAATATCTGTAGTCATTAAGCCAAGGCAGTGTTTTTAGGATATTCCAGAGCACACACAAAATCATTTTGCCGATTGTGCCCATTTAGTTGCTAAAAGGCAATTATAACACCTACGCTTGTATATTTTAAGTTGTGGGTGGTGCTACTGAGAGCCATGTGGGCTTGAACCGACTGACAATTTCCCCGCTAGTTTGGAAGATACCACAGACCAGACAGCCAGAACCACTTGTCCCCTATACGTGGCACATTCGTCTCTGTCTCTCGTGCTGTGTCGGGATCTTGGCATTTCTAGAAGTCTCTACAAGTTGTAGTCTATAAAATACTATTGTTGTGGCTTACAAAATGGAAATGACCACAGTCATCTGGTTAGAGAAAACCACTTGGTCTGTGTTGCTGAAGGGTTGCATTCAGCGTTTATTAGGGTTGTGCCTAATATTCGTCTTTTTCATGTTTTCTTGATAAACCTCTAAAAAAACCTCAAAGTTTATTGTAAAACTGACAGAAAACGTACCTTTACCCTTTAGACCATCTTTAATATTCATTCTACTAATTGCTCTAGAGCCCTTAAAGGGGAACTGCACCCAACAATGTAAAAGTAAAATGTATTAACAAAATAGATTTAATGCTTGGCTCGTAAATGTCATTTCTCCTGGAATCCCAGCAGCCCTTGAATTGAGGAGGCGCAGCTCTATGAAAGTGCACTGAAGCGTCCTATTTTTCTGTAAATTCGAGGACTGATTGGGTTCAGGCTGTGGTTCTGCAGCAAAAAGGCCAGAATTTAGAGCTTTTGTCCAAGAACGGGATGAAAAGCAGAACGTTCCATCTCTTAGCAAAATATATTTACAAGCTCAATGAGGGCTGAAAGTACAAGAAGACCACCCAGCCTTCACAAAATATTGTAATTCAGCAGTAAGAGTGGGGAGGTCTTGTTAGGTAACCACATGCAGCAGATTGTGTGGGGATGTATCTTTTAATCCTTTAGTTTCCCACAGCTATGGTTACATAACTACATCTCCCAGCATTCTCACTAAGTATTTTTTGCAATGGATTAAGGAGTAATTATAGCATTATTTGATTAGTCTTTGGGATATGTCACATTTATGTAAAGGCTGGTGGAGAAACGACAACAATTACATCCAGTGTACACTGATGTTGGGTCAGAAGGAAATGGGTTTCTCCCCCAGCTGAGATTTGCCATCAGAAAAAAGGGGTGTTGTGAAATTGGCCCTAGGGATAATGACTTCTGGACTTGTTTCCTTCAGCTATCACCCCTGTCACCCTTGCAATCCTACTTTATTTTGGGTTTATCTGGTGAGGCCCATCTTCCAAATGGACATGCCTTCCATAGTGGTGCGTAAACAGTACTTTATGAAAAGTTACATAAAGTGTGTTGTAGAATTTTGTATGTTTGCTTACCTGTGCTTGTTAGGTAATTATTACACCCTTGGGGATGGTATTATGATACAATTCGTATTCGTCACACTCTAAAACCATTATATACACTTATGGATGGGGCCACCACTAAATGTGGTCAGTCAATTTTAGGTTGTTCAGTTGACCATGTCCCCTGTGGTGTTCTTCAGCAGCTTTGCCTTAAAATATGCTTGGACTATTGGCATTATTAAAGACTTCCAACAATGTAATTGTTGGTGTGTATCCAGTCTCGCTCTTATGCTTTAAATTGGGGGGACCCCTACCTTCGTTATCCATGAGCAAAATTCAGATGTAAAAAGAGTTGGGGGAACAATGAAAAATGTTCCTGGGTGGTACAAAATTGCCCCTATGTGGACTGGCTCTGTTTGGCAGTGCTGTTTTTTATGCAACCAAAACTTGCCTCCAAGCCAGAAATTCAAAAATAACCACCTACTTTGAGGCCACTGGGAGCAACATCCCTTGCTTGCCCAAAAACCCCAGGTTAACTTGATTTACTTGGATTTGTGGGTTGTGGGCAGGTTCGGACTGAGCTCAACCTTCCACACTGCGTGCGACCTTACTCTGCCTGGCATTTCATCTCCAGACCTCTATTTGTATGCGCTTGCATGCCCACCTTGCCTCCTTTGTGACATCAGATATGGGGTGGAGGTAGGGTCTTTAAATAAAGTTGCCTTGCTGGGTCAGGTGGGGGCCAACTTTTAAGAGCCTACCAGCTAACTCAAGAATGAGCCATTCAAGCCAGTCTAGGGCCATCTTAATTATGAAGCTACCAACAACAATGTAATTGTAGTGAAAGAAAAGAATAAAGGGGATATTTATCAAAGGTCAAATTTTTTCAGTTTTTTAGACCTCGAATGAACTCACAACTCGAATGGTTTCTAATTGAAAAAAAACTAATGGAAAAACTCGAATAAGCGAGTTCCAGGTTAACAACCTGAAAACTCATATTAATCTGGTTTTTGGTGAAAAAAAAACTCATTGTTTGGGTTTTCGAGCGACACCCACCCGAAAAAAAACAAAACCTTGAAGATCATGAAGGCTATTAACATCTTCAAATGGTTCAAGGGACCTCAGCCATTGACTTCTACATGACCTTGACAGGTTTTAGATGGTGTATTTTCAGGGTCGGGGTATAATACCTTTTTTTTTTTTTCAAAAAAAGCCCCCAAAACTTGAAAAATCTGAGCTTTTTCCCCCCGAACAATCGATTTTTTGACCAAAGATATATATATATATATATGCTTAAGAAATTACACTAACTCAGACAGCTTGTCTGGCTTGTGAACTGATGAAACAACGGAAAGAAAAAGTCACAATTTACATTTTTTCCCCTCCCTTCTTTTAAGAAATACAATCAATGTGATTATGTCGGGAGACTCATTCACTTAAAGTCTGTTTACATTCAGCCTTGTTGATCATGTTGGTCTCTTTGTGCTTGGTTACTGAAAGTCACTGCTTCCAGGTACTTGTGTTACAAGCTTTAATTTGCGACAACTTTCCCAGCTAAATCAACATGAATCTAGAATTTCAAAAGAATGAATTGCATATGCGACGGATGTGTTTATTGGTATTTGGGTCAGTCTTCGAAAGTCTTCCTTTTTTTTTTTTTTTAAATATCAGAACAATGTGCAGGGGGAGGAATTCACAGTGAAATTCCTCTTTGTACTTTTTAGTTTTTTTACAGAATATCCTTGAACACAGGGATCCCCAACCTAATGAACCCGTGAGCAACATTCAGAAGTAAAAGGAGTTGGGGAGCAACACTAGCATGAAAAATGTTCTTGGGCTGCCAAATAAGTGCTGTGATTGGCCATTTGGTAGCCCCTATGTGGATTGTCAATCTACATTGAGGCTCTGTTTAGCAGTACATCTGTTTTTTATACAACTAAAACTTGCCTCCAAGTCTGGAATTCAAAAGTAAGCACCTGCTTTGAATCCACTGGGAACAACATCCAATGGGTTGTAGAGCAACATTTTGCTCATGAGCTACTGGTTGGGGATCACTGCACTAAAGGATTTTGAAGAAATGTATTTTCTATAAATCTGACTATTATTTGAAGATAAATTAGCATTTAGTTTTCATTTTTGTTGCTTTAATTTATTCTTTTGTGTAATGGTTAATGTAGAACTATATAAATATCACAATGTGTTGTGCTTCTTGCCTTGAGTATCTTTAGGTTATTGACCTCCTGTTTTGTTATAATCCCCTAAAGAATAAAAGGGCTTAGCAGCCCAGGTGATGTAATCAGATGTCACTAGGGGCATAATGAGTCAAACAGGGCGGCAAAAGTAACTTCAAACAGTAGAACTTCCCAAGAGAAAGAGAACCTAGACTACTTTATTGTCCTTCAAAATGGAGGTTCTGCAATTAAGAACATTGCACCTTCAACATAGATCAGTGTTAAAGGATTTAAGGCCTTCTCAGTTGACTCTTGTTCATTGAGTTCCCATTCCTAACGTTCATGACCTAGTTAGATATAGATCAGAGACTAAAAAGGAAGACAGGATGAGAATGAGAGGAAGATTAAAAGGGGAACATTGCACAAAGAAAGTAGTATACTATTTTGTCTGCAACATGTTGCTTTTGGATGTTGCTCTCCGTGGCCTCAAAGCAGATGCTTATTTTTGAATTCCAGACTTGGAGGCAAGTTCTAATTGGATAAAACTAGATGTGCTGCCAAGTAGAGCCTCCTGTAGGCTGCTGGTCCACATAAGGGCTACATAAGGCCTACCAAATAGCCAATCACAACCCTTATTGGGCCTCCCCGGGGACTTTGTTCATACTTGTGTTGCTTTCCAACTCTTTTTACATTTGTATGTGGCTCACGGGTAAAAAAAAGGTTGGTGGCTCCTGTCTAGGAGTTAGCTGAATAAGTCTTCACAATTCCCTTCTAACAGGCCTTGTGTTGTGCATGTACTGTTTCTTTTTGTTTTAAATGTAAAAGTACTGGTATGGGACCTGTTATCCAGAATGCACCAAACCTGGGGTTTCCTTAATTTCTCCATATTTTAGCTTTACTAAAAAATCATAGTAACCCTAATATGTGGATCCAGTACAGGGTACTGTTGTTTTATTACAGAGAAAAAGGAAATCCGTTTTTAAAATGTGAATTATTTGTTTAAAATGGAGTCTATGGGAGATGGCCTTCGCCGTAAACTTTCTGGATAGCGTGTTTACAGAAACTGGGTCCCATACCTTTAACTATTGTTAACTATTGAACTGAAACAATGTGGGGCTGATTTCTCAAATATTCTGACTGACTTCCAACAGTTATTATTTTCCCCATTTATCAAACCAGTTCCTGAGTGTCAGGAACAATTTTCTTCACCAACTGACAGTTCTCACAGCTGATACTTCTTCCATTGACGATATTATTCATTGTGGAAAATAAATAGTTAGATCTTGGCTTTAAAATTGACCGGCCCTTGATAAATCACTATTTGTGTGTTGAACACGAACCCTATTTAACACAAATTATTTTCCACCCAGAAAGCAAGATCGAGAAAAGGGGAAGGTTTAGCCTCACGGTGGGAGTGGATATAGAAAAGATATAACTTATAATAATAAAAACAGTTGACAGATGAGTAACAACATGATGATGAGTTACAACATAAGCCCAATTGCTTGTGTTTATTTTAACGATAACTGTATATTGTTATATATTTGTACCTCCTGGGTACTGCTTTGATGTAAGAAAAAAAACCTCTAACTGAGCAAATCTGTTCCATAAAGCTATTCATAGCTTACAAAAAGAACTATGGAGGTTAAATGGAGGTAAAGTGATTCTTGTTAAAGTGGGTAATTTATCAAAGGTTGAATTTTAGAGCTTTGTGAGCTTTTTTTGACCTCGAATGAACTCAAAACTCGAATGGTTTCTAATTTAAGAAAATTTGAATGAGTGTAGTCGGTATGAAAAACTCTCTGATCGAGTTTTCGGCAAAAAAAAACCTTGAATTGATCGAGCTTTAGAGCGAAACCCAACGAAAAAAACCTGAGCATCATGAAGGCTATTATTAATGTCTTCAAATGGTTCAAGGGACCTCTGCATTGACTTCTACATGACCTCGGCAGGTTTTAGATGGTGTATTTTTGGATTCAGGGTATTTCCAGCTTCGGGGTATAATAATTCTCCAAAAATTCAAGTTTTGACTGAAAAATACCTTTGAAAACTCGTGGAAAAATCAACTCAACGTTTCATAAATCAGCCACTATATGTACAAATACAAATCACATTGGTTCCTTTTTATTTCTACATAGCAGTCACTGTAACTCCAAATACAGATTTATGCACCTCACCCATAAATATCTTGGAACAGACTGGCAGAATAATAGACAGTTGGCGAAAAATGCTGTAAATGTAATTATATTCTTGTAATGTGGAGGTTTAACTTCTCAGCAATATTTTTTTTTTTTTGAATGACATAAAATTATGGTTGCTCTACAAAATGCATCGTATTGTGAAAATATAAATTCAGTATGAAACATGGATTATATATTAAGGTATATAAAGATACGCAGTAAAGTATTCCTTAAATACATCCAAAAAGATGATTTTTTTTGCAGAATCTTGGTATAAACGGTAATCTTGCGTCTGGTTTCTTTTTTTTTTTTTTTACAACAAAGAATGTCAGAAAGATCTTTAGCTGTAACCACAAAGCAAAGCCTTTAGCCCAAAGGCCTGAACAGCTTTCACACATAAAGCCCCAGACACTGCCTTATCACAGGTTGGTCTTTTGAGGTTTGATAATCCTGCTTAGTTCTGGAAAAGATTCTTGGATTGAGGTTTAGCGTGTTGCTACTAGTGTGTACTGTATGAGGGAAAGGAGTCTGAACTCTTTGCTTAGTTTGGGCACCAGTTTGACTTTTGGAATATCTAAGAAAGCTTGTAGTTTCGTTGTCGACCTCCAAAAACAGGAACTCTGTGTCTATTCTGTGTATCATACCACCAACCCCTCTTTTCCATATTATTTACCAGCCGCATTCTCAAAAATGTATAAAAGTTAAAATTACAAAGGCACTAGCTTTAACTCTGCTTCATTTTTTGGGGGTCTTGTGGGTCCAAGTATACTGTGGCATTCAGCTAAGGTTATCTGAACCAGATCCTGCATTGACTTCATCCCTTTAGATCTGCTTCATCTTCATCCCTTTAGATCTATCTTGAAGATCAGTTTTGGTCCAACCCGTTGGGTATGATTATTACTTTAGAAAGTGTTTCCCTTTAAATATTAGATTAAGTTGTATCATATGAAAATAGCCGGCACATTATTGTGTGACTGATCCAGTTCCATCTGCTTTTATGTTAGACATTTGGGGGCCGATTCACTAAATTCGAGTGAAGGATTCGAAGTAAAAAAACTTTGAATTTCGAAGTATTTTTTGGGCTACTTAGACCATCAAATGGGCTAAGTTTTTTTGATCGAAGGATATTCCTTCGATCGTTGGATTTAAATCCTTCAAATCGTTCGATTCGAAGGATTTAATCGTTCGATCGAAGGAATAATCCTTCGATCGAACGATCACAGAATTTGCGCTAAATCCTTCGACTTAATTAACCCTCGATATTCGACCTATAGTGAATCAGCCCCTTGCAGTAGCAGGGCAAATACACGATTTACGAGACTTCGGAATTAGAATATAAAGTAACATTGGAAAAATTAGAAAATGCTAAGACTTAGATCTACAGAGGAAAGGTTTCTCTACAGAGTTGTGCAGAGGCTGAGACAAAGAGTTTGTATCTAAAGCTGCATGTAGTAATAATATAATGAAGGTTGGGATACAAAATACAACAGGACAGCAGTTGGGGCACTTGCATTTAATAACCAAAAATCAATAAGCAGGATATAACATAGCTGCAAAATAGGACATATAAAAACAAGACGTGGGAGTTATTAATGCGGGTGATAGCAAGGTAAAACCCTGGAATTTTTTACGCAAACAGAGTTGCCGTGGGTTTGTAGACCACAGTAATGGTCATTTCCTTTGCAGATCTAGGCTCTATTATTTTTATTCTATGTATTAACTCAAAGCTGCCCTTTTAGCCTATATTTCCTTCATTTACATACAGTAACAGTTACTGTTTTATTAATACATTGGTGGAAACTGTAGTTTTCAGACTTGTGGAATATATAACTTACGAAAAGTAACTGGCTCTCAACACCTACTTGTATGTGTTTTAAGGCAAAAAGTCACCTCTGTATTCTTATAAAATATCAGAAGCCTTAAGAAGTTGTGTGACCGTATAAAGGCACAGTGCCAGAGGTCTAGGAAAAAGGCCCAAGGGTGTTGGCGCTTAGGGGCATCACTGTTCTCTAACACCCCTGTAAATCATTAATCCATGGTGCAAGTTAATAGGTGGGTTATTGTTTCAGACAAATTCAGTACTGGAAGCATCGTTGACATTTGGTAAAAAAATACTGACCTAACATTGTATAATGACTCAGGTGTAGGTGGATACCGTTCTTATTTAAATTTTGGAAAAGTTTCTGATATAACCTTCATATTAAACAAAAGCTTGCCTGCAGTTTATCTGGGGCATGTGTGACATGCGAGTGTGTTTTAGAAGTTCTTTATAAGGGTATATTTTAACAGAAATTTGTATTTACGACTTGTGTGCTCTATACAATAAAACAGGATTCGTCATTTTGTTGGTTTTATTTGCCAAAATGAATCTTAGCACCACCGGGTTTGTGGGAAATAGTCAAGCTCCTTTTTCAAGATATATAGACTTAGGGGCAGGATTATCAAAATGTGAGATCTTAATATCTAAGACATGAGATATGCAGGTAGAAACAAAAGAATTCTACCTCTATCTGAGAATTATGTTCTGCTGAAGTTTGGGTGTCTGAAATTTTCCATCCGATCGGGGAGATGACTAATATCCAAGGCTTTTTCTGGTATTGGTTGTCTTGTCTCCCCCATACATGCACCAAGTATTAAACTAAACCGTGTTTGCAGTGTCGGACTGGGACACCAGGGGCCCATCAAAAAAACGTAGACCAGGGGCCCAATCTCAGTACTATTATTCTCCCTTTCCTCACTCAACCTCTATTTTCCTAGTCTCTTTTCTTTACATACTATAATCCATTATTCCATCTATTTAGTCTCTTTTTCTCAAAGAAATAGGGAATGACCATGAAATGAGCCAAATGTTAATAAGAATGAATAGAAAGTGGATACATTTTTGTTTGGTAAACTCAGATTTTGATAAATCGTTCACTTGTTCCTTTTGGTTTCCAATGCCATGGAGTCTGGTTTCCAAGATTCTACCATCTTTAGCACCTGTTGAGTACAGGATTCGTTTGGTCTATGTCCCATCAATGTTTTGATTTGCTCTCAAATTCTATAATTCACTCCATCATTCCTGCAGTTAATTATTGGAAAGCGTATTATACCTATAGGGTATGCCATGAAAATGGAAAATTCCTGGAAAATCTTCCAGCTTTGTAGAGACCTAGTAAGGAATGTCCCTCTAATACTGCATGCACATGGCCAAGATAGGGCTGGAAATGTGAGAGAAAGAAACCTCTTTTCTTTCTTCTCACTATTTACTCATTACTATGTCTAATTATTTTCATATAAATGCTTCTTTGACTGTGCCGTTTTACTTAATGGAAACATGAGACACAGGGAAGATCTTCATTAAAGTAATTTTTTCTGGGCCATGTACAGAGATTACTGATTAGATACACGGTGTAATTAAACACATTCCATGTTTAAGTGAACTAGCATGGGCATTCCAGTAAGTTCCATAGTCATTAAAATATTTTATAAGGTGGGGTACTCTAGTCTATTGCTATTCTTGGTTCACTGTATTGTGGTGTGTGTTTAGGATTTAACATAGATAGAAAGGTAAAATCAAGAAGAAAAAAAAAAGGATATACAGGTATGGGATCCGTTATCCGGAAACCCGTTATCCAGAAAGCTTCAAATTACGGACAAGCTGTCTCCTATAAACTCCATTTTATCCAAATAATCCAAATTTTAAAAAATGAATTGCTTTTTCTCTGTCATAATAAAACAGTAGCTTGTACTTGATCCCAACCAAGATATAATTAATCCTTATTGGAAGGAAAACCAGCCTGTTGGGTTTATTTAATGTTAATGTGATTTTCTAGTAGACTTAAGGTATGAAGATCCAAATTACAGAAAGATCCGATATCTGGAAAACCCCAGGTCCCAAGCATTCTGTGTAACTGATCCCATACTTGTATTCAGATGCATAAATATTGTGATTTACCTTATTATTAAAACCCCTTGCTCATATGTCCAAATATTTATTCCATATTTTAAATAAATGTTTTATAGTTCTCTCCATACTAATGAATGTAAAAGCAGATATTCTAGACATTACATTTAGGGGCTCATAATTTTAATGGGAAAATTCAATTTTTTCTTGGGGGGAAAAAAAGAACTCAGATTATTTGAGATTTATTACACCCCAAAGCTGCTAAAAACCTGAATCTGAAAATACTCCATCTCAAGCCTGTTGAGGTCATTTAGAAGTCATCGACAGATGTCCCTGAAACGGTTTCTTGACATCGTGATCGCAGTGAAAGTTCAATAATGTTGAGTTTTCGGAGCGCCAGTCTTACAATACAAATTGATGCTCTATTTCCCCGTTTTTTTCGAGAAAAACTATTGATAAATGAGTTCAATTCATGGAAGGGAATTTGGTAAAACCCGAGATTCATTCGAGTTTTAGTAAAGCATCCACTTAAATTTCTCAGTATGTTTCCTCTTAATGTAGAAATAATTAAATAAATGCATTTATTGAGAAATAATCTTTTATATAAAAAAGGTTATATATAAAATTACATTTTTTTATAAATTTGTGTCTGTGATGCCCAGAAAAGCGCTCAAATGTTTCACAAAATATACTCTGCCATTACCGGCTTGATTTTATATTTCTCTCTATATATTAAAATATGAAATATAATTTTATATATTTATGCTAATTATTTTTGACATTGATTAATAATTCCTATTTTCTTAACTTTTGCTATATACATTTCTGACAAAAAAACTTGATATTGTTTTGTGATCATTTATGTATAACAAAAATTAAATTCCATCTACTGACAATTTTAATAATTTCTTTTAAACCGCAATTCCGTCCTTTTTTTTTTAGTTGATATAAGCTAGAATTTTTTATTCCCCATCGCCATTCCCATTCTGACGTATAGATAGAAGCCCGTATTATTTTAATAACGATTTCTAATGACGACATTGAGTTATTTCATTTAAATAAAGCAAAAAATATGTTTAAGAAAAAAATATTGTGGGAAGAAAACAGGAAAGGAATTTTCCATAAAACAATTTTCCATCTTACAGTAGCTACTGTTTACAGACTTACTCTGTCTTGATTCGGCCATAAATGCTAAGCTTCCTATATCAGCTTTAATTTGTATGTCTAGAGAAAAGCATGCATCCATCAGGCAATTAATATTTTGACTCCGTGAGCAGATTCCATCCCTATAAATGAAACCGATTTCCTAGTGAAATTTACAATAAACACCCTTTATTCATCTTTAAATTCAGATCGGGAGGGTCTGCTTGTTTTTTTTGTTTTTTTTTATTGTGCATAATAAATTATCTCTGTATTTTTTTAATTAGCCTGCATTATATGTTGTGCACCTTTCCGCACCCACATTGTAACTGTAGAGGAGCTGCCTTTTGTTATGCACGAGGCTTTAATATCCCCTACTCCCATGTAATTTATTAACTCTTTGGCAAAGCAGACCTAATTTTGGATAAATCATTCTAAAGAGCATTCTGTTCCAATATAATATTAATACCTTTCCACAAAAAAACCCTAAAAAACAGAAATCTGTCATTTTTTTCAACAGCCTGTTCTCTCCTTCCCTGTGATTTTATTGCTGAAACCTTCCTGAAAACTATCAGTCAGGAAATGGCACACATTCAACAAACACTCATTTATATATATACGTGCCCCTATATTGTTGTACAGTTTCCCTTAATATGCATATATATTTTGCCACAGCCTGTGTGTGGTCAGACTATACTAGATTGTTGTAGAGAGCTGCTTTTTCCGCCTCCACCTCCCCGTTGCTGTACTGTACTTGGGTGGCCATGGAATGGTTTGATACTGTAGCTTTAAGCTATGCTTTTTTTTTATTTATATATGACTTTATTGTTTGCAGTCCCTTCCTGGATTAAAAAAAAAAAAAAATAGAAAAAAAAAAAGTTTGCCAAATTTTACGAGCGCCATTAAATGTAACAACTCAGAAGACCTTTAATCACACACAATTAAGTATCCAACTTGGATTTTATTATGCATGTGGAAAATGATATAAATGTGTATATGTTTCCAATGGAAAGTTTTGCCTTGTGTAAAAGAGTCTACAAGACTTCTAGTTCCAGTGTCTATGGGCTTTATTGCTCTAATTACCTGCCATAGAGAGTCATCTTTTTCACTCCCCAACTTTGTTATTAGATTATTTTTTCTGTGTTTTATAAATAGGGGGGGAATGAAAATTTAAAAATGTGAAAAAAAAACAAAAAACACATTTTGTTCCATCTATGATAACAATCTCTAAGGGTATTTTTTTAAATTAAAAAAGGAAAGGGCGGCATATTTATATGATAATAGTTATCAAGTTTTTTTACGATGCTTACAGATACAGGTATAGCATTACTTATCTAGAAACCTGTTATCCAGAATTTCCAAATTATGGGAAGGCCATCTCCGATAGACTCCATTTTAATCAAATTTCAGATTATAAAAAGCGATTTCCTTCTCTCTGTATTAATTAAAATAGTAGCTTGTACTTGATCCCAACTAATATATAATTAATCCTTATTGGAGGCAAAACAATCCTGTTGAGTTTAATTAATGGTTTAATTATTTTTAGCAGACATAAGGAATGAAGATTCAAATCATGGAACCCCAGGTCCTGAGCATTATGGATAACAGGTCCCACACCTGTGGATAATTTATCTTGGAATACCTATGTATGTATTGCTAACGTAGTTAACCTTAGGTACAAGATACTATCGATTTATTCCTTAAATCAGAAAACAAATTGGTCCAATTTTAACAATTGTTTGTTAAAATACAACAGAATGGGAAGTGGCTTTTTCTTATTTTAGTGCATTGTGTATAATATTGGGAATAAAATTTGCTCAGTATCAGAAAATTCTATGCCAGAATGTTATTATTTTCACTACACCCTTTAAAAATTCACTTTAGCTGTTGGTCATATTGATTACGTGCATACAGGTTCAAAACATCAGGAACATGAATGCATGTTGTTAAGAAAAAAACCTTACTGATTAACACAACTATCATCTGCTCTGAAAATAAGATAAAGCCAGAAATTTGTTCCTTTTAACTCAACCTTGCACTCACGTGCAGATACCACAGGAGTCAGTGGTTTGTAGAAACTTCTATTACTGTACCTTCTCTTTTAATGGGTTTCACAGATCTTACTGGTTACAACCAACTGTATTACTTACTCAACATTTGTTCGTCCTCATAGTACAAGGCCTTCAAACTGTTGCTCATTTCTCAGGGATCTCTCTAACCCTCTCTGCTTGAGTACCTATATGAATCAGTGATGCCTAAGCTACTTATCCTTTCTGTGCTCCTTGTTGTTGCTGCTCAACTAACTACCTTCAACCTAACTCCCACTCGTAGAATAACATTTTACAGATATAGCTCACTCTTGCCTCAAGCTCTCTCGCACCATCCACTCTCTTTCAGGGAAGAAAGGAGGCTAACACCTTTTGATCTCTTTTATAAAATGGTGAGCCCATCTTACACCCCTTTGGTAATAGGAAATACATAGGGTGCCCCAGGACATGCCAAACCAATGAATGGAGGCTTCCACACTATTCCCAACTTTAAAGGAGAACCAAACCTTTTTATTAAATCTCCTACCCCCCTACCCTACATAAACCCCCCTCCCTATGCCCCCCCAGCCTAGGTGTTACCCTGGGTAAATGCCCCTAATTCTTTACTTACCTCTCGTTGCAGATTCAGGGCGTCGGAGTTCATCGGTGCCATCTTCTTCTCTTGGGTAATCTTTGAGTCTTCCATTGCTTTGGCGACTTCCATGGCTTTCGGCTCCTGCACAGTTTTTTGGGACCCGAAGATTGCACCGACTACGCATGCGCCGACACGCCGCTCTCTTCCCGAAGATTACGGAAGAGAAGAAGATTGCACCTGTGAACTCTGATGCCTGAATCTGCAACGAGGGATAAGTAAAGATTTAGGGGCATTTACCCAGGGTAACATCTAGGCTGGGGGGGTGCAGGGAGGGTAGGGCATTTTAATAAAAATGGTTTGGTTCTCCTTTAACAGGCCTATAGCTGAAGTTAACCCTCACGGAGGAGCCTTTTAATAAGGAAAGGACAAAAGCCCTGCTCTCCTACATTAATATAAAAATGTGGTTTTAAAAACTAAGCATTTTTACAAGTCCCTAAGTAGCAGTTACTTGAACTAGAATGATTGTTTTTGGTAGTAAGGTCGGTGTTGTGGTCTACTACAGGACTGAGCAATGTGTTGCCTTCCAGATATTGTCAAACTACAGTTCACAGAACTTCCCTTCGAAAACCTTCAGTCATTACAGAGATGCTCTGTCTTCGGCAAGAGCTTTACAAAAGAAAATGTGTATGTATGTTACACAATATTTTGAAAACTTCTAGGAATATTGCCATCTAAAACAGCCTAACAGATATTTGTCTAGAAAAGAACTTAAATATAATTTGGCATAGATAACTTATAAACCTGTGTACCAGAGAATATTCTAATGCTGTTGATGGAAACCGTGCCAAATGTTATTCCAGAATACAGACACCCTTCACATTAAATAGGGGTCTTGTGGCTGTTTACAAGTGAGCGTTCGGCCCGAGACTGTGCATAAACATCTTTAATTCTATTTCTAACATCCTCTCATTTTTTGTAACTTGATATTTCCTGCTGTGCTACTAGTTTTGGGTGGGGTAGATCCACTGCTGTCACTTCAGACACAGTTCCCAGGTTTGTATGTTTGGAAAAAGAAGCAGTTCTTGACGTTTCCAAAGGAGTGTGGTTATTGTGACGTCAACACGAATTTCTCATCTCAACTTGCCCTCAGTTTGTATTTTATATTATAAGGAAAACAAGTCCTTCTCCATGGGAGGCTGAAGGATGTTGCAAAATAATCCATGGGGTGCAATTAATGAAGGGAAAATAATGTGTATTTCTCAGAGTTAAACTGATTTGTCATGAAATCAAAACACAATGTTATAAAATATTTAAAAAATCCTGCCACTAAAACATGAGCTTGATTATAACATGTCTTCTCTAACATTTTTTGTTTATGAAAGCTGCTGGCCAGTAGAATCCCAACGTTCTCCACAAATCCATTGACCCACATGTCGGATGCACAAATGCACTTGCAATAGCATAGATGTTACATACCGTATACAATTGACTTGGGAGCTCACCCAGAAACTTAATGGGATGATAGCTAGATGTAACTGAGCCCACAGCAAATACATTTTATGGTCTCCAACATATCCAGAGGTTGTCCAGTTTTACCAATATATGAAATACAGAAAGAAATTGTCAGCGATTGGTGTAACTCGCGCTGTGTCGTTGACCAGTTTCCGTAGACACCGTTAGAGTGTAGGATTCAACGTCTCAGTTCAATCGCAAATACTTCCGTCCAATGAAGGTTACACTTGACAAAGAGAAACATGTAGTGTTTAAATAAACAGCACCTTTTTGCAGCAACCCACTGCGAATTATTGAAGTTCATCACTACCACTATATTTGCCGTAGACACCATTATCTTGGTGCTCGTTCTAACCCACATTCTGGAGTTCACCAGCTGCTCGAAACGATAAAATGCCAAAATTTGTACACAAAGAGAGAAACATTTACTAGCGCTCGGTTTGCATTTAATAAAATAATTACAAAAAATGAGGTGTTAGTACCACTTATTGGCCAAAATATTTAAGCTCACGTGCCACGCCAAGACCCCTCATTGCACGTGAGTCCTACACTGTTTGTGAGCATTATAAGTTTGTAGTGCATTTAAACTCATGTCCCCCAGCAACCAGTGTGACCGAGTAATAAGACCATTGTGCACTTACCCTTAGCTCAGGAGCTCTAGTGGGCTAGCTGGGAGCCAACAAACATACACCTGTGAATAATTTCCTTACTACACTATCTTTTAGCATTTTGAAATTGCTCTTCCTATAACTCCTGGGCCCCCCTGCAGCCGCAAAGTCTGCTTTCTCTGTAGTTATGCCCCTAGATGACCCCCTCAATACTGGACTTCTAATATGATTGTCATATAACCTAATAGTAGTACGATGGTGTGCATTAGAGTGGAAGAAATATTCAAAAGTCATTTTTTGTTGGCTGAATTTCCATCAGTCTGTTACCCTGGCCACCCAAGAGTTAAATGCAGGGGATGAGAAACAGCTGGCTAGACATACGTTCTCCGCAGCTTTCTTTAAAGGCTCGCTCCTTATTTCCTGTCCTTAATGTTTGCAGGACATGGCAATTTGCAAGGGCAATTACAAGGGTGGCTTTAAGACCATAGTATTAGTAACGCAGTCCTACTTCAGATCTTCTCCTGCTGCCTGAGGTTTAGTATCTCTTGTCAGTCGCTATTAAGAAGCAATCGTGTAACTGCTCTGTGTTCTCCTGGTGGTTAGTTGATAATAATTATGGTTTATGAGCAGCACTTACTGTTTTGACCTTTGCCTTAATTTATTGTCAGGCCCATTGGCTGCAGCCATACGTAAGGTGTAAGAAGTTGCTGAAAACCTTGCTTTTTTAAGGTTTTATTTGATATCTGTTTTAAAAATACATGTTTTTATGTTACATAAAATACACAAATTGTGTAACATTGTGCTGTTACTGGGCCACACAGAAAAATCTACTTTGAAAAAATGTTCTTATTTGCATATATTGTGCACTGGGCCTTCTTCAATGTGGGGACTTCCCTACATCTTGCTTCCTCTATCATAACATCTGCATGTGTGTAAAAATGGATAATAAATACTCAACAGCCATGTATAACCATGAAACTATATCCTTGGTGAGTAGTGAGGTCATATACTATAACTGATGGTTTTGATGTCATAATGTTCATTTTTGTGACTAATTGAAACTTGTGTAAAGCTGGCCATAATCAGCCAGATCCACTTGTTTGGAAAGGACTCTAAAAGAGGGATCTGGACCCAATTTGGCCGCCCACATTCTGGGTCAACAAGCCCATGGCAACAATCAAATTATTTAGAGGTCCTACTGAGACTCGTTAGACGAGGAACATTTCAACGTTTTGATGCTCTATACATCCAATAGGATTTTCAGGCCTTTCCTATTTATATTTGGACAATTTGCACCTTTTTGGCTTAAAGTAGCCGTAATCTGCTGCCCGGGATCACTGCACCAGAGGCCTCCCCTTTTATATAAGAGGAAAATAACTTTCATTCGAAGCAACGTAGGTTCTTCACAGTGAGGTTGGGAAATGCACTGCCGGGTGATGGCTGATTCTGTTAATGCTTTTAAGAGTGGCCTTGATGTTTTCTTGTACAAATTTAATATCATAGACTATTGTGATTCTAAAATCTACAATTATATAGATATTTATATACATAGTTTATGTGAGTGAATGGAGGGGTCGTGGGAGTGTCTGTATGCATGGACATTTTGAGGGGTTGAGCTTGATGGACTTTATGGGGACCTCCGACTGCCAGATGTCGATTCGGCAGGTTTGATTTTCCCATTGAATCGGTAACCACATTGGCTAGTTGATGGCTGTCCTCACTCCAACTGCTCTATAACTGCTATTGTAATCCAATTGTTTGGCCCAATATGGGCCACCTTAGATGTGCATATCTGGGAAAGATCCACTGGTTTGGTGACCTTGCCACCTTTATACCTTGCCCATAATTCTGCAAAGAAGCACAACCAGCATGTTAGTGTGTGGCACGCCTGCAAGAACTGGCTTGAATGGCGCCTAACGCGCTCCCCCTTGTGATCGTAAATGAGCCCTATAATGTTGCATTACTTATATTGTTTATCTAACCTCATTATTCGTAGACTAATGATTTCAATCTGATACTGTTATAACCTCTGCAATTATATAACAGCTTGCAGATATATTTCCACATTATTCTCTAATGTGTTTGGGAGTTAAACTGTGTCTTCCGAATGTCTATCCTTTCTTGTCATCTTTTAGATGTGTGCTGTCTTCTTTTGGGCTTTTTACAAACACTCCCATGTTTACTTAGTTTTTTTCAGTAGTTGTGTTTGAGCCAGACTGGAACGTTCTATAGTTTTGCTTTTCTTAACCAACAGATGCTTTGTGATTTAGTAAATTAACTTTAAAAAGAAAAGTCAGACATTTACTGTTATCCAGCAGTGTGCGGGAAGGGGCAGTTATTGGGTGGTCCTGCCTAGAAGACAGCTTTTTAACTTTCTCATATCTCCCAATATGGCCCCAATTAGACCAACACCAACATCTTCCAACTCTATAGGTCACAACCCTCTCCACCACAGGAAACTGGAATTTTCTGTTTGCCAGTATAACACATATTTGGAAATTCACTGGGCTAAACCGTTAAATTCTGATTCATCTTTTTTCTATTTATCTGTTTGCTGGGTTATTTTCCACGAATGATTGGATCTTTAGGTTGTAGGCTTGCAGTGTCTACTTGTAATAGGTTGGACAATACGTAAAAATATATTTGGAAGTTTGCAAGGCGGAGCTAGCTCCAAATGAAGCCACGAATTACTGGTTTCCGTGAGAAGCCTCAGGGCAATGATAGTCAGGGAACTGTCACACAAATATACCTTCCCATCAGGATCCATTGAAATCATGTCGGAGTGGAAAACACTTGACAAACACTTTTTGGGCAGTCTTCTACATTTATGTTAGATTATATGGAATTGCCACATGTAATATGTGCGGTAATTTTAATAGATCCGGACGGGAAGGTAACTTTGTCACCAATGGGAGAGGTAATTTCCGGTGGGCAAAAAAAAGCACCCCTTTCTTTCAATGCCCTAAGATTTAGCTTTTGGGTAGCCGGTCCCATCTTTTTAAAATGTATATTTACAATGGAGAAAAATGTCACATGAGCAGGTTGATGTACGAGAAAGGTGACAGGCTGGTGGTAATCCAACATTGTGGACATTTCCGTTTTCTATAATGGGAAAATGTTCAATGGTGATTTCCTGTTTCACATGAAAAAAAAAATAGTTTGAACATTCTTTGTTGGGCCATGTAACAATTGCACAAGAAGACCTTAGATCATAGGGCCAATGACCTCACTAGAGTCCTTCTGTTTCCAGTCACATTCTTTGTTCACCTTTTCTCTTGTCCGTACTTACCCTTTTTTCTGATTTGGTCTATGGTTCGATTCTTTTCTTCTCTTTTTTTCTAGCCCCTCAAAGTTTTTCGCCTCCTTTTCCAAAATTGTTTGTGTTTCATCATGGTACAGACAAAATTTATTATGTGAACCTTTATAAAACAGTAAAATAGAATTGGTGTCTGGTTCATTGCCTTTAGATTTTTTGAGATGTAGAATTCACTTTTTATAAGATATTGAAACATTTTCTGTTACGTTTCGTAGAATGTAAAATAGTTATTGATAGAAAAAAGATCACATCAAACTGCACACATTTAATTACATTTCATGAGTTTATAATGTACCATTTTCATAATTTCTCTATGGGGCTGATTCTGATTTCTATTTTTTTTTTTTACAAATTGTTTTTTTTTTGTGGCTTTTTGTATTTCTCTAAAACTCAAACAAATTCAAGATTTGTTAAGTGTAAAATCCACAAAAAACTCTAATACAAAACAATGCCAAGTAAAAGCTGTCGAAGGCCCATAGAAGTCAATGAGAGCTGTGCTTATCCTACTGTTTCCGTTCGTACTTTTTATATATTTAGATCTTTTTATAACTTTCATGACATTTGTGGTTTTAGAGAAATAGAGTTTAAACGTTTGTTTCAAAAACCTAAAATTTGACCTTTAATAAATAGGCCTCTCTCTCTTTGAAGATAGTTTTTTTTTTTTTTTGCTCATTTTGTCAAAAAGACATTCTTATCTTACAAACATTAATAACCTTTTTTAGCATAAATTGAGATTAAATTTCATCGAAAATTGTGGCTTAAAAATTAGGTGAAATTATTTGTAATGGATTAATTCAATATGATCAAACATAAATGTAACGATTGCTAAGAAATAATTAAAAAAAATAATGTGAACATTTTACAAAAACAGCATCAGGTTTCTTATCTGGACTGCTTAGACACCCACTTTTTTTCTTTTTTTAATTTGACTTCTGTTTCAGGGAAAACTTTGTTTTGCTGTCTTAGCATTAACAATCTAGTTATCTTTGATCAAATTCAACTACGGTGAAAGAAATTGTTAGCGAGCTGGTAGATAAAGAGGAGAGGAGCACGCAGCAATAGAAAAACATGTTCCTTTGTTGCCCGCTTCATTAGACTGCGAATGTTTTTAATGGAAATATTTTGAGAGCAGCTACATGTTTGAAAGCTACGAGCAACATGCCTCCATAAAATATACTCTGGCAAACCAAAACAAGAAACTGTGTAATCTATTGGAAACTCAGCTCAAGGCAGTTGAGAACATTAATGTTTTAGTTGGAAGCGTTTCGGAAGAGCTATTATTTGAAAGGAAAATGAAAGTCTGTAGTTATCTACTTGGGAATGTCTCTCAATTACAGTGGCGTCCATGAATCCTGGATCTGAATGAAGATTTGGCTTGCTGTATTCCACATCCTATTCTGTGTTTCCTTCTGAATGAGAAACAGCATGTGTGAATTACATTTCCTATAATCCAGTCCATATAGAGTCATAAAAAGGCAGAGAGAAATGATTAAACATGGTATAAAATTATACTGGCTGCGTGGAGCTTTGTATTTTATCTCATTTGTAGGTTAAGGCAGTGTTTTCGTGTTGGAGACCTCCCACATCCTGAAAATAAAGCGGGAGGCAATCTAGAGAAATACAGGCGAATGATACATTTTTAATCTTATTACAAATTCTTCTTCTAGAGCTAAGCCAAGCATAAAATGAAGCAATTTATTTGGAGATTTACAAGTTCTGACTTTGTTATTCAAATCCCCATTAAAGGGGAACCCAAACAGCAAAAAAAAAATAAAATAATAAGTGTCGATAATAGGTGCCGTCCTTCTTTGCTGTATATTTTGCTTACATTTTTTTTGGAAATTATAGTGAGGAACATACGAAGAAATTGGGTGAGAAATCAAAGCATTCAAGTGGTACCTTTTGTGTTGAGATTACCACTCATACTCATAATATTAATGAACTGGAATACACAAGAGCTACATTGCATGACACTGTTTCTGCAGTTTTTTCTGATTATCTCTGCAAGAAACCACACATTTTAGAGAACCCACTGAGCATCCTTTTGCACAGCAGGCGAATATAATAGGAAACTCGCACCAGCAAGCTTAAAGGATAGCTAAAGCTTTTCAAACAAGTAATTTAACATTCGTTATACAAGCCTAATTTGTAATAATTTGTAATAAATTCAGGTCCACATTAAATGGTAACTTTAACACTAGTTCATTCTGCAAAATAAATTAATAATTATACCTGTGGTATCAGTTTCTATGACTGATGAAACCTAATTTTTGCTTGATAATTTCCATTGCCCCAGTGTTTTGCCTCTAAACACCTGACCAGACCATGAATATGTGCAGTATAGCTGACACTCAACACATGGCCTAACAAGATCCAAGATGGGGAGCTTCTGGTTCATTACTGCTATAGGACTGCTGAACCTCTGTTTTAAGAGGATTTCTAGACCTACAGAACTCGATTGTAGGCTTTAGTTCACCCTTAAACCAAGGTCTGTAGGTAGAGGTGCCATCCAGTTAAAAAATAAAGAACCCTGTATTTATCTTAACAATGCCCTAAGAGCAATTTCTAAATAATTAAACATGGGGATGAATTATCTTCTCTGTAACTTAATTAGTCCTCTGTTGGTGGCTTTGCCTTCATTCTGTAGGTTCAGTCCATGATGAGCATTCATAAATTAAACATTTGCAGAGTGGTAATGAGGAGGTTGCTACCCATCTGTTAAGTCTGTGAGAGTGTGTTTGTAAACATTATTTGGAACTCTTACTGTATGTATTTTCTTTGACACTGGAGAGGCTCCAGACTTTGGAGGAGGGCTACTTAAGGTGGCCTACTGTCCTTCATATTCCTGTAACGTCGGCACCCAACACCAGAACAAACACCAGGCACCCTGGTCTCAGCTCGTGCTTCGCCAATAGTGTGACCGCCTTTGGGCCTCGGGAGGAGCCCTCGGCTTATTGGATGCCACCTGGACTTAAACGAGAGGTGCAAGATGAGAGTTCTGGATAGGCAGAGGGGCACGACTGTAGAGCAAAGTCTTTGGACAGAAGGTCGTAGTACAAGGCGTTAGGCAGGCAGAGAATAAACGTAGTCAGGCAGGCAAGGGTCAAACCAGGAAGTCAATCAGAGGGTTAAGCAGAAGAGGTAGTCGGTATTCAGGCAAAGGTCAGGATCCAGAAGTCAAAATAGTCAAAAGCCAGGCAGGGGTCACAACAGGAATCAAAAACAGGTTCAGACAGATATAGCTTAAGCTCAGAAGCACCAGAAACAAATCCTATCACGGGCAATGAAGAATTAGCTGAGCCCCCTGAAATACCTATTTGAATTTCTTGCCAATGCGCGCGTCTATAAAGTCCATGAGAAGCGCGCGACCTATGTAGCCACAATGGCGGGCGAAGAGGTGGGGCGGGCGTCCCCGTCGCACCACTAGACCAACAGGTAAGTTCCTCACAATTCCTTAAAACAATCCAAAATGATTGATACATATCCTATCTATGAGGTAGAGAAAGTCCACCGATAGGGTCAGAATATTTCACTGGTAAAATTCTTCCTGTCTCTTTAATACCCATCTCTTCTTTATCCCCAGATCTTTTATTTTACCTCCACTTAGAGTAGATATAAGATCCCATGAGCAGAGAGCAGTATTTTAACATTTTCTGTGCAATATTTTCCAGTAGAGTTTCTGTCCGCATTTTTCTTCCAGCGTTCCCAAACCCTATTGGAGAGCCTATAGCACATACCTGACTTGTGTTGCTTTCAGTACAGTTAGTGTATATATACTTTTTCTTGGGGGGTGGGGTGAGAGTGGAGTATGAGTTGATGAAACAAAATTATTATTTTTTGAGCACCTTCCTCCACTTGCTTTTATAAGGATATTAATTAAATGAGATTTCAGGTTTGGTATACTAACCTGTCTGATGATATTCACAGATAGAACATCGTGTTTTTCATGACTGTGTCCTTTAAATGTGTTTTTAATATTTAAAGTGAACTCTTTAATTAACAGGGCTTGTTTTTTTTAAACATCACTGGCAATCTTAGTATTTAGGGGAAGACAAGCCAAGGTAAACCACTCCAAATACAGCAGTATTATTTTTAGTTCATTTTTGGCCTGTTTTTTTGCCACAAACCTATGTGTATCGTTCCTTGGACGTGTTTTAATTTTTCTGAGTTGTCGAGAAGCATTGCCTTCTTAAAATGTTCTTTTTTTTTTTGTTCTCTTGTTAAGTATGGCAAAAATCAGGGTTTAGAGTTGGTGGTCATCCGCTGCAGCATGCCTCTACCATCTGTGTTTGAAAGTAAAGGTGGCCATAGACGTAACAATTACGATCTTTCTTGGAAAAGATCTTTCGAAGAAAGATTGTTAGTTTGTTTCAATACACGTGTAGAGCTGAATTGTCAGAGATATATATATATATATATATATATATATATATATATATATATATATATATATAGATATATATAGATATATATAGATATATATATATATATATATAGATATATATAGATACAATAGAATTCTACCTGTATCTGATGATTCAGCACTAACAATGGCCGATGTTTGTGTGCCGTCAAAGGCACCCGATTAAAATTTTCCATCCAGCCCAATCCACGAGACGACTGATATCCAAGTCTTCTGCCGATATCGGTCGGCTCTTTTCCCACCACATGCACCGAATATTGTACGAAAATTAGTTTAGAATGATATTATCTGTGCTTCTATGGCCACCTTAACAGATTTCACAATGGCCCCCATGGAAACCCTGGTCATCTGGATTTCCAAATCAGGTATCCACTCATGAGTTCTCTTTCAAACAGCCTAAAGACATCTTATTTAGTTATTCACTATAATAGATTTCTTATCCGTACAATAGAAGTTATGCAGGGATGACGCACCCTGGACTGCAATATATTCTGGCATTGTCATCCAAAGGAATATATTTAATTCTTTGATGATCAGACATGATTGGTGGTGCCCAGTTCACCATTCTGTAGCTTCAGCAGATAACACTAGCTAGGTAACCAAAATTGCAGAATGTGCACCAGGTTTAGTAACCCACAACCCTGATCTTAGTAAACAGTGATTTATTGCTATGGGTTACTTGACCTGGTGTGAACTTTGCAACTTTAATTGCCTTAAAAGTCATGTTATACCACCTCAAAATGTGGTAGGGGAAGGGACAGTTTTAGGGATGGGCATGTCTCAGAGGGTGCACTACCGTGTCCTCAGCAGCATAAGGCTGATAGTTATCTATAATATTTACACCTTTAGACATATGTCTGGGCAATTCTACTTTCTTCTTGATAATTTGGGTCTTTGGAGTTCTTTATGTTTGGCTGTGTCCTTGTTGAGTAGGATCACCTTGGTAGAGATGTTTGGAGGTAGGATAATGATGCTTGCAATTGTAATGTTAATATGAATTTCTTTGACACTGGGGAGGGGGGTTTATGTTGCAATAATTTCACTGGAACATTTGGAGGAACAGAGCTTTGATGATTCAGGAAGAACATTGCTCTGATGGTTAAAGTGAAATGTTCATACACTTATATGGGGTGTTAGCTGTGGAGCTTTCAGAAATATGGCTTGTCAATTCCTTGCTCGTAATTGACTAACTGACTGCTTTATAGAGTCCATGGCTGATGGGACTGGACCATCTCTTTAAGACACTGAGGACAAGCTACTGTGCCTCCTTGTAATGTTGTAGGCACAATTTGAAATGGATTTAGTTTGTTGGGAATTAGTGTTTTATTATACCATGAGCATCAGACCCTCCTTATAAATTAACACAAGGGAAGGAAGTTAGTGCTGATGTAGCAGCAGCAGCCACCTTAGATGCAAACATTGTGCATGGGTTGAGGGATGAAGATGCAGTGAGACGTTATAATTACAGGCAGTTTTATCACTGAAGAATGGTTCCAGCCAAAACAAATCTATGATGGCACCTTTGGGACTCCACTAAAACATTCTAATTGAACTTATTGAGTTTGGGTCTTCAATGTAAGCAGTAAACAATATAAGAGTACCATTTTATGTAGGGTAACCACCTTCCCCGTCACTTACTCTGGGCGGGGTGGGTGGGGATGTTACGGTGCAGGTCAGAGCGAAGATGCGGTGATCAGTGATTGCTTGATAGCCGTGTCAATCGCAGGTGATCCTGTCTCCTGGAATCCTGGAAAACCGTGCAGGCAGTTTTGACTCGAACAGCCTCTCCAAAAACGTGGGGGTCTGTGTCAAAACCAGACAGGTGGAAACCCTAATTTTATGACAGTTTATGGGTTCAAGGCAGTCATGAAATTAAGCAGTGGGCAAGTCTAATTTGGCAGATTACAGTGGGAGAGTCTCTTTAACTGATCCAGTGGGCAGGACTAAAACACAATGTCAGCCTACAGGCGAGGGACAGTTCTTGAACATGGGGCAAAATAAAGGTCACCAATAAGACATCTGATTCAGACTGTGGATAAAAGATACTGTGGTTATTGCTTAAAACAGTAGCGGTTCCCTAAAGCCAGACAAAAATCTATGAAAGTAGGAGTGTGGATAATATGAAAAATTAATGATTGGTTTTACATTTGAGGCTCCAGGAAAATGACTTTGCTGTACGGCTACAGTATAAATTGGATTCAGGAAAGATAATGAAGATATTGGGAAACACAAGGGGATAAAATATCATGATTCAGTCAAAAATATCATGATTCAGTCAAAGGAAAGCCCGGGGTGCCCTCTGCCTGTCCTCATCCTGAGATTAAACCTGTAGGGGGAGAAGGATACTCATGAGCCTTATTAATCCCTCCTGCCACTAGTCTCGAGCCGATGAACATGTGTTCTGTCATTTGTACAGTAGACTCTACAAGTAGTGCCTAATTATTTGCTTTTGTACATGATTCTCTTCCGCGCTGCAGGGCCCTCACTGCTGTGATTGACAAAGGACGGCTGCTTGCAATTTGTCTGTCTTTAAGAGACTAAGCCCCCAAGGTTCGTGGGATACACATACTACAGTAATTAACTTCTGAAGCATTGGCCCTACTTAGCCTGCTCTGGTTATGCAACCATTGGAGATATTTGATACTTCTTTTGGTGCATACATGCTTGAACCTATGGCTTTCCATACTTCAATACTACAACTCCCAGAATGCTCAGCCAATGGAACACGTAGGTGTTTAGCCGCAGTGGTAGAGTATCCCTTCTACCCACTGGCCATGACCCCTAGTGTAATCATTGGGAAGTAAAATATGGGACATTTGTCTGAATATGCAATGATTTTTGTAGCGTAATTTTGAATTCTTGGGACATGGAAGCTAAAAGTATGGAGAGGTGGCGGGTTGGTGATGTCTGGGGTCTGGGTTAAGGAGTTTAGGGGCGCACTTGTGTCATCGGGGGGCAGGGCTATGACATGGTGCGCATCGATTGGCTGAATGCCACATCATTCAGTGAAGACTCCTATCTGGTTTTCCTGAGAGGCAGCCCTTGCAAAAATGTTCAGTTCAAAACCAGTAGACGGGTGGAAACCCTAGCTATAGAATTTAATGTTGAATTCCTATTATTTCTGTTGCAGTTTCCTTAATTCCTGTATTGGTTTCCAAGTTCTGCATGTTCATATCGAGCCATTTATTATTTCTTTTCCCCATCATGCTTTTTTCTTAAAACCCATTGGCCCTTCTGAACCTTGTAAAATAATCCTCTCTCAGCACTATAAATTGGTGACTCATTGCAGTTGGTCTTTTTCTGATCAGCACCCCTTTGGTGTATTCTATTTAGTCAAGGTTCCCTGCCTCCCAGTTTATAGCAAACTTGCAGATATATATTAGTGATTTGTGGGCCTGTCCGACACCTGTGGGACCCATGGGTTTACCCTCTGATAGGGGGGGGTTCTGGCTGACCTCAACACTCTTTTTGCGGGTCGTGGGCGGTTTCTGATTGCACTCATCTACCTGCTCTTCCCACCCTTAACCTTACACTGCTAGCTTCTGTAGGCACTTGCCACGGGCCTTCCCTTTTGGAATGTCATCGGCGGGCCAGCACAGGCCTATAAATAGAGGGTAGGAGGTGGGTGCGGGCAGGCTTGGGTAGGTCACCAACCCCTTGGAGGTTCTTAGTTTTATTATAATTCCTGGCTTGGAGGCTGTTGGTAATTTATTACCAAGACCTTGTTATAACGCAAAACTCTGAGAGAAGGCTATTCAAAATAAGTGAGGTAATTTATTAGACAAAGAAAAACAATACTAGAGTTTTGCCTGGGAAGCTGTCGCAATTACACGGCAGTGTAGCAATTAGGTGAGACACGAGGGCTTCCAAAGCCACACCTGTTGACGTGAGTTTTTATACATTTGTCAGGACCAGTACCGCATAGAAGCCCCTTGCAGGGAGTATGGAAACCCCTTACAGGAAAAACCATACATGGTCACATAGGAGCAGACGCAAGCATTACTAGAAGAAACATTTCGCAAATAATGGTTTCCTCAGCCCAGAACTGTTTTAGCCTTTGCGGTCAGTAACTACCAACGGTAGGAATGATATAGTGAAGTCCTATGGCTACAGTCCTACCTCGTGCTTTGTTGGAATTAACCTTCTGACCTCTGGTATCAAGGCCTTTGTATTATACAAGCACACTTTTATATGGCTTAATTAAGCCACAATTAATCCCTCTATCACATCTGTCTTAGGAAGAGCCTTGTTGGAAAAAGGAAACTTCAACTGGGGGATTGTATTATCATTTTATTTGTTTTTTTTATAAGACTTGTTTCCCGTCATCAATGTGCTGTTCCGTCAAGGCAAGTTTAGTTGCTTAAAAACCAGGTGTACTCCAAACAGAGCCTCCTATAGGCTGCCAGTCCACTTAGGGGCTACCAAATAGCCAATCACAGCCCATATTTGGCATCCCTTGAAACTTTCTCATGCCCGTGTTGCTCCTCAATTCCTTTAACTTTTTAATGTGTCTCATGGGTAAAAAAGGTCAGGGACCCCTGATCTAGAAGAACAAATAGTCATTTTCCCCAAATCTCACCTTAAGTGGACTTTAGGCTGAGCCACCCCCGGAGGACCATTTCATTGTTTGAGAATGACTGACTTAATGGATAATTTATTGGGCCCACAGCAGAACCTTTCTTGCTCCATTTCAATTCCACTGTAATATAGTGAAGGTAATTTCCTTTTAGATGTGTTAAAACTGAGCATCATCCAAGCCCCTTTTGGGCACTAATTACCAACTCTGTATTCATCATCATTTTGAGGTTCCATTGCGTTGATGCATTTGATCATGGTTTGTTGATATCCATAGACTGCCCATGGAGCTACAACTTTTCTGGGTAACCTGTGTCACTTTCCTTTTTTCTGTTATGATTTTACAAAGAGAAAAAAAAAACTAAATAAAGAAATAGGCAAAAAAAATGTACCCCAGATTTGTATATTAAAGTATCCGACTGAAAATAAGATAGCTTTGAGATCCCTGCTAGGACCACACATCTTTCGTCACCCTGCAGATAAAGGAGAATTCCATTGTTCTGCACGTTGCTGGTAAAAAAAACAAAAAACCCCAACCTTTCATTTATATTTGATTCAACTGAAAAGGGCCCCTTTAATGCTTCCCACATGGCAGCTCCTGTTTAATTGCACAAAGCTCTGATCTACAGCGGCCTGTTATAAACGGCTCACTTCTACCCGAGAGCAACACGCCGAGGTAATGCCTTTACAGGAGTCATGTTAAACACATTCAAGGGCTCGCCGAATATTTCCATCTTTTATTTTATTCATCCCGTGCCATCTTGTGTAATACGCTGGCTTTGATGTCCCAGTCGTTACTCTCTTTACTGTTCATACTTCACATATTTCTACGTGATTCATTTCATCAAAACCAGCGAAAAGGAATGTCTTGTAATTATAGCTTTTTTTTTTAATTTTTTTTTTTTATTCCGAGACGTAGTCATATTATCACCTAATTTTAAGATTCCTTGGCAAGGTTGCAGCCTTGAATGACTAAGTCCTTCAATTGAGCACATTTCGGTGGTGGAAGAAATGCAGAATTGTATTTAGTTTTTTTGGTCCAACTTTTCTGTACGCAAGATGGAACAATCTGCATTTATTATTTATAATATATATATATATACACAGCTATGGGACCTGTTATCCAGAATGCTCAGGACCTGGGGTTTTCCGAATAAGGGATCTTTCTGTAATTTGTATCTCCATAACTTAAAGGGGAACTCCAGCTCACATAACACAGAAACCCCTAATACCCATCATAGTTACCCGTTTCTTCAAAAATATGAATAAATGCCATTTTCTATGCTGAAATCCAGCTGTGTAACAGTTCTTCTCTTTCTGCATCATTTGAAATCCTGGCAGGGAAGGAGGGACTAAACACTGATGTTACAAATTGTAACAACTTCTCCACAGTTTACAGACAACATGCAGGAACTACATAACCCACAATGCATTGCACTGGGATGTTCATTTCCTTATTGAAATCACGTGTGCAGGGAATTGTGGGGTTTGGAGGGTGCAAGCTGAGGACAGATGGCTGTTGATACAAAGTAACAGTAGTCAGCTCAGCAAAGTAGTCAGACAGATCAGCAGGAGAGAAGGGGGCTAGGCTTAGGGAACTGTCAGAAACCATTAAAAATCATGAAAAGTCTGCATATTTTTTAACTGATGTATATTGCAAAGTTGCTTGAAATTGTTTACTTTTCAAAAAGCTTAAGTTATGTTTTTGTGGAGTTCCCATTTAAGTTTATTAAAAAAAAAGTAATTGAAATAATAGAATTGTTTGCCTCCTATAAGGATAAAGTATATCTTAAGGTGGCCGTAGACGTAACAATTACGATCCTTCTTGGATAAGATCTTTCCGAGAAATATTGTTCGTTTCAATACACAGGTGTAGAGCTGAATCGTCAGATATACAGGTAGATATTCTGATTGAATCCATAGAATTCTACCTGTATCTGACGATTCAGCACTAACAATGGCCGATGTTTGGGTTCCTTCAAAGGCACCTGATCAAAATTTTCCATCCAGCCCAATCAACGAGCCGACCAATATTCAAGTCTTCTGCCGATATCGGTCGCCTCTTTTCCCACCATACACGCACCTAATATAGTATGAAAATTCGTTTTGTATATCTGTGTGTCTATGGCCACCTTTAGTCTGGATCATCTACAAGGTACAGGTATGGGACCGGTTATCCAGAATACTCGAGATCTGGGGTTTTCCAGGTAACGGATCTTTCTGTAATTTGGATCTTCATACCTTAAGTCTACTAGAAAATCATGTAAACATGAAATAAACCCAATAGGCTGGTTTTGCTTCCAATAAGGATTAATTATATCTTAGTTGGGATCAAGTACAAACTACTGTTTTATTATTACACAGAAAAAGAAAATCATTTTAAAAAATTTGAATAATTTCATTAAATGGAGTCTATGGGAGACGGCCTTCACAGAATTCAGAGCAATCTGGATATTGGTTCTCGGATTCCATACCCGTATATATTTATTCATGAAGAGGGAAAATCTTAAAATATTCTGACTTTTGTGAGCATTTTCTTTTATGCTCTTGAGTGGGAGCTGCCGTATTTACTTGCTCCGTCAGAGATATTCTGTATTGACACAGCAGCACAATATTATATTTACCAATTGTTGACTGTAAAGACCACTTGTCTCAGTGGCTGATACCTGGAGGTAGAATTTGTGTCAAAAATGGATGTAGTGCATGGAAAGCTCCTTCAAGGTTTTTAAAAGGGATCAGTAGCAGTTTAGTGACAGATTTATCAAAGGTCGAAATGTGTTTTCCCGAGTTTTTTGATGGTAGTTTTTAGTCAAAAACTCAAATTGTTTGGGTTAAAAAAAACTTGATTTTTTTCGTGGTTTTATTAAAAAAAAAACCTCAAAATGTTCAAGGTTTTCTTCAAAACCCCCCCCCAAAACTCAAATTTTTCAAGATTTATTATACTCCTACCCTGTATAATACTCCAGCTAAATCCAGTAGAGATCATGTAGGAGTCAATGGCAGAGGTCCCTTGAACCATTTCAAGATGTTAATAGCCTTCATGATGTTCTGTTTTTTTTTCTTCATTGGGTTTCAATTTGAGCAATTTGAGCAATTTGAGTCTTTTCCTTCGGATTTTTGGGGTTTTTAACCCTGAATTCACTGATTCGAGTTTTTTCCATTCATGTTTCTTCATAGATTAGAAAACATTTGAGTTCATTCGAGGTATAAAAAAATCTCACAAGCCTCTAAAACTCGACCTTTGATAAACAACCCCCCTTAATTTCACGTTGAATAGCAGAGCTGTTTGGGTTTGCCATCATTGTATTATGATTATTGGCAGGTACTTTCTACATTACATTAATGATAGGTGGTAAGAAAAGGGCTTTTTATTGCCCACCCACCATTGCACGTTTTGCCTTACACTGGATTTATCTGTGCGGCATGAAGTACATGGAGTGCAGACAGTCCTCAGATATACTCTTTGAATGAGTGTCTCAGGTTTACAGATAAGGAGGAGCTCATTATGTAGGTAAATTAACCAGCAATGAAAAAAATGATTAAATACCATCTCCCCAAAAATTACTCTGGAAAACAAAAAAAAGGGTAGGATCAGGTGTAAAATTAAGTCAAAAAGAAACAACGTTTCTAACTTAAATGGCTTTTGGCAGAAGTTGCCTCGTGAGGAAAACAAAGTGCTCTGACTGCCATCCCGCCAGCGATTTCGGTTCTAACCGGTGGAGAGGCAGTTTTGGGGAGATTAGTCGCCCTGAAGAAGAGGAGACTTGTTGCCGCGTGACTAATCTCCCCAAATCACATCGTGTCTTTGTAACAATTTTGAGATCAGCAAATAAGTAATTGTAACAATATAACAGGTCCCTTGGGAAAAGTTAGACTCACAGTTTAAAGGGCAATTCACCTTCATTAGCAAAACTGTAAGAACTGAGAAAATAAAACACAGAAATATGTTCAAACTTTCATAACCTGCCACATTTTGAAAAATGAACATGGTAGGGGGTGTGGCCACAAAAATGGGGGTGGTCAAAAAAATTTTGCCACGCTATGCACGGCAAATTTTTTGTCCTTTTATTTCCAAAATGTTGGGAGGTATGTAATCATAATACAGGTATGAGATTTGTTATCTGGAAACACGTTATCCAAAAAGCTCTGAATTACGGAATGCCTGTCTTCCCATATACTCCATTTTATCCAAATGTCCAAATTTTTTAAAAACTATTTCCTTTTTCTGTAATAATAAAACAGTATCTTGTACTTGATCCCAACTAATATATAATTAATCCTTATTGGAAGCAAAACCAGCCTATTGGGTTTATTTAATTTTTACATGATTTTCTAGTAGACTTAAGGTCTGAAGGTTCAAATTACAGAAAGATCCATTATCTGGAAACCCCAGGTCCCGAGCATTCTGGATAACAGGTCCCAGGTAATAATATTCTGCATTTCTACCCCTGTCCCTGGGTGGGTCCCACCTCCAGCAGACTCCCTGTTGAACATGGCGACGTACGATATTCGGGAAGTATGAAATAACAAGCGTCGGCTCTGTAAATCTTCGTTTCCTAAGCTGTTCCTCTGCCCAACTGAAAATATGAAAATGTCATACCTTGTACATTATGATCCTTGACGAGACAAAACCCTAAGCCAAGAACATTGGTGTAAAAAGCCTAAATTATGTTTCAATGCAGAATGTGAGGGCTTTATGGGAATTCTTTAGGACAGTAATAAACTGCTTGTAGTTCATCCAAGAAAAGTTTTGATGAAATATTGGGCGGAAAAGTTGTAAATGTGGAATGAGTGTGTGTCCTTATTGTACATTCACATCAATCTATGAACTAAGGCTGCTGTATGGGACCTGTTTTCCAGAATTCCTAGGACCTGGGGTTTTCCGGATAAGGAATCTTTATGTAATTTGGATCTCCATACCTTACTGGGCTGATTTATCAAAGGTCAAATGTTAGAGGTTTTTTTTTTTTTTTACCTCCAATGACCTCAAAACTCAAATGGGATTTTATTTAAAGGGATACTGTCATGGGAATTTTTTTTTCCCCCCCAAAAATAAATCAGTTAATAGTGCTCCTCCAGCAGAATTCTGCACTGAAATCTGTTTCTCAAAAGAGCAAACAGATTTTTTTTATAGTCCATTTTGAAATCTGACATGGGGCTAGACATATTGTTAATTTCCCAGCTGCCCCAAGTCATGTGCTCAGATAAACTTCAATCACTCTTTACTGCTGTACTGCAAGTTGGAGTGATATCACCCCTCCCTTTTCCCCCCCAGCAGCCAAACAAAAGAACAATGGGAAGGAAACCAGATAGCAGCTCCCTAACACAAGATAACAGCTGCCTGGTAGATCTAAGAACAACACTCAATAGTAAAAACCCATGTCTCACTGAGACACATTCAGTTACATTGAGAAGGAAAAACAGCAGCCTGCCAGAAAGCATTTCTCTCCTAAAGTGCAGGCACAAGGCACATGACTGGGGGCAGCTGGGAAATTGACAAAATTTCTGGCCCAATTCAGATTTCAAAATTGAATATAAAAAAAACGGTTTGCTCTTTTGAGAAATGGATTTCAGTGCAGAATTCTGCTGGAGTAGCACTATTAACTGATGCATTTTTGAAAAAACATGTTTTCTCGATATATAATATCTCGAATGTCTAAAATTCGAACAAATGTTACCGACTGGAAAAATCTAATTTAATTTGCACGAGTTTTCTCCTAAAAAAATTTGGGGAATGTCTGGAAGGATTAACTTCAAATAGGTCAGCGGACCTCAACCATTGACTTCTACATGAACTCTGCTGGTTTTAGGTGCTGACCTATCAAATTCTAGGATTCAAATTCAAGTTGGTGGTTTTAAACTCGAAAATTGTGAGTTTTGACCAGAAAACCAATTCGAAAATTCTAATTTACCATTCGGACCTTAGAAAATCTACCCCTATATCTACTAAAAAGTTATTTAAACATAAGTTAAACCCTATAGGATTGCTCTGCTTCCAATAAGGATTAATTATATCTTAGTTGGGATCAAGTACAAGCTACTGTTTTATTATTACACAGAAAAAGGAAATCATTTTTAAAAATTTTAATCAACTTATTAAAATGGAGTCTATGGGAGGGCCTTCACAGAATTCAGAGCTATCTGGATAATGGTTTTCTGCATAACGGATTCCATACCCGTACATATTCATCCACGAAGAGGGAAAGTCTTAAAAAGTCTATGGGAGATGGCCTTCCCGTAAGTCAGAGCTTTCTGGATAGAGGATTTCCAGATACCTGCAGTGACCTTGTCCTTCTTAAAACTCTTTTACAATTTGGAGAAAAAAACAAAACACTTCCAGCATTTAATAACACTTGATAATTCACCTCTAAGGGTTCGTCTAACACCTAAATTATTTTGTGCTCCATTGTACAGGTATGGGATCTGTTATCCGGAAACCCGTTATCCAGAAAGCTCAGAATTACGGAAAGGCCATCTCCCATAGGCTCCATTTTTTGCAAATTGAATATGCAAAGTAATAATGCTCCTTTTATAGAAAAAAACTAAATTATTCTTGAATTGTTGAAATAGATAGGGCAGATGTAGAAAAAAATCTAAAATTCTCATTTGCATTTGAAGCAATAAAGGATGTATAATATAATACATCACTTTCTGATTACTTTGACTAGCCACAATTAAACAGTTTTGCTCAAATTTTCTGTAACTGGGGACTTGGTTGTAGTATACCCAACAGATTAATGTAGAAAAGGAAAACCAAAAAACCTTTTGTCTTGTGTTCTCTTTCTGCTTTAATAAATGGCTATTATACAGGTACCATATAAAATCCTATACCCACTTTTACACAACCACAATAGGCTATTATCCCACTGTTACTATAGACACCATCTTTCCCTACTATACCTGCTATCCCACAGTCACACTCCCTTCCCAGAGACTATTATCCACTGTTACTATAGGCACCATCTCTCCCTACTATACCTGCTATCCCACAGTCACACTCCCTTCCCAGAGACTATTATCCACTGTTACTATAGGCACCATCTCTCCCTACTATACCTGCTATCCCACAGTCACACTCCCTTCCCAGAGACTATTATCCCACTGTTACTATAGACACCATCTCTCCCTACTATACCTGCTATCCCACAGTCACACTCCCTTCCCAGAGACTATTATCCACTGTTACTATAGGCACCATCTCTCCCTACTATACCTGCTATCCCACAGTCACACTCCCTTCCCAGAGACTATTATCCACTGTTACTATAGGCACCATCTCTCTCTACTATACCTGCTATCCCACAGTCACACTCCCTTCCCAGAGACTATTATCCACTGTTACTATAGGCACCATCTCTCTCTACTATACCTGCTATCCCACAGTCACACTCCCTTCCCAGAGACTATTATCCACTGTTACTATAGGCACCATCTCTCACTACTATACCTGCTATCCCACAGCCACACTCCCTTCCCAGAGACTATTATCCCACTGTTACTATAGGCACCATCTCTCCCTACTATACCTGCTATCCCACAGTCACACTCCCTTCCCAGAGACTATTATCCACTGTTACTATAGACACCATCTCTCCCTACTATACCTGCTATCCCACAGTCACACTCCCTTCCCAGAGACTATTATCCACTGTTACTATAGATACCATCTCTCCCTACTATACCTGCTATCCCACAGTCACACTCCCTTCCCAGAGACTATTATCCACTGTTACTATAGGCACCATCTCACCTTACTATACCTGCTATCCCACAGTCACACTCCCTTCCCAGAGACTATTATCCACTGTTACTATAGACACCATCTCTCCCTACTATACCTGCTATCCCACAGTCACACTCCCTTCCCAGAGACTATTATCCCACTGTTACTATAGGCACCATATCTCCCTACTATACCTGCTATCCCACAGTCACACTCCCTTCCCAGAGACTATTATCCCACTGTTACTATAGGCACCATCTCTCCCTACTATACCTGCTATCCCACAGTCACACTCCCTTCCCAGAGACTATTATCCATTGTTACTATAGACACCATCTCTCCCTACTATACCTGCTATCCCACAGTCACACTCCCTTCCCAGAGACTATTATCCCACTGTTACTATAGGCACCATCTCTCCCTACTTTACCCACAGCCACAGTCTCTCCTTTGAAGGGCATAATTCTTTAAATCATGAGAGAAATGCTTATTATTTGGAGACACTCATTCTAGATTTTTCTGACTCATAACCGCTAGCACTTAAATGATGTAATGGACCAGCCAGCTTCTAATACGGATCTGGAACATTTTCACCTTTGGAGAAAAATGATCCGGGCTATGGAATGACAAATCCGTAATATATTCTAGGATAAAAACGTGTTTAACATAGACATGCCCCGAGCACAGAGAATCTCTCGTAAATGTGACAGATACTGCTCGGGGAATAGGGGAACGGAATCCGATGCTAAATCTAATTTGTGCTACAAGCCTTAAAGCTTTAAGAAAGATTAATTTCATGAAAGCTACTGTAAGATGGCTTGAAAAATGTGAAATAAAACATTCTGATTCCAAAGGATATCTAAGGTGAAAGATGTTTGTATAGAGCTAAACATAACCAATGAAACTGTGGTTTTAGCAAAGGTACCATTGGGCTATTTAATCAAGTGCCAGAACGTGTATAATAAGAGTCTTTCAGTTAGGGGAAAAATGTAAGTATAAAAACACAAAAATGCCACCCAGCTGGTAGAGATCTTCCTAATTTTTACCTGATTGTATTTCTCTAGAAATATGGCTGGGTGCTCGTAAATTTTCAACATGAATTGCATTTTTGTTGCCAATTTCCATATCCTTTTAAAAGTGCTGAAGCGTGCATTTGCTATTTATGTTTGCAGTAGACTGAGTACACTTTTACTATTTGTGGTTTTAGAAATTGGAAACAACTAAACAGTGTTGCTATGGTCTAAAAAAAAAAAAAAAAAAAGAATAAATTTTAAACAGCTGTGGGGCAGTATTTTTAGAATAGGAACAGTCCTTCCATAAGACAGAAGTTTGTCTTTTCGTGTTTGGAGAGGCAGCAACACATTCTATTGTTTGGTTGGAGTGGTTGTTGGGTTTATGGTGTAACTAGTCTATGACTTAGACCAGTGCTGATTGGCTAGGTCAATCTCTTCCGTGTAATGGGTTGATAATCTGATAAGCCACATGTTTATTGGCTGGATCAAAGTGAAATTATGATGTCATGCAAGGTCTACAGATCCACTCAACATAATCCCTCTGAAGGTCATAGTGGTCCATAACTATCATCTGGGAACCCCAGGCATAAACTAGTGGTGTCTTATTTGTGGCTACGTATCTACTGATGAGCTGCAAATCCCCTAATAGCGTGTTGCCTATTTTATATTCAATCTGAAGTGTGTTTCGTTTACAAACTGGTCGCCATAACATCATATATTGGATCATAGTAAGGAGGTACAACTAAAACACAGGTAGTAGGAGGCACAATGCACAATGCTTTCTCTCTTTGATCTTGGGGTGCACCTCAAAGTCCAGAATGATTATTCTTCATCACACCACTTACTTGATCATTGTTCTTGAGAAAGAGCAAGCCCCGAATTTGTGGAGAAGCCACAAAGGCCCAGGCCTAGGGTGGCAAGATTTTAAGGGGCGGTATGCTGCCCAACCACACCCACATGGGTTCAGAAACATTGGGGATGTGCATGAGATACAATAATTTTTAAATTACCTGTGTGCCAATCCCCATTGCTCTGGTGAAAATGATGAAAGATGATGAAGGATGAACATCTGAGCAAATAAAAGGGAGGGGACGGGGTGACAAATGACAACCGGCCTAGGGTCACCTGCTATGTAAATCGAGCCCTGAGAAAGAGAGTGCTCCCCTCAAAGCTTGTAAGCAGTTTCTGCCAAAATAAACCTTTTAAAGGCATAGGCCAAAGTGTACATCTTCCCCATACAACGTATAACTCGGGGTTCACCTGCCACTGGCAATGCTTTTACAGCAATCTTCAGTGTTGGCCATTGTGGTCACTCTCGGACAATTGACATAGCCATTCAGTTGTTAATTTATTTTTGATGGAAAGGGATTCATAACCTCCCATTCTTGGGAGGCAAAGCCGACTCCTAGAGTTAATCCTGGACCCCTTTGAAAAACAGTTTCAGATTGGACAAGATCAAAACTGTTTGAGAGGTGATTTGCTGGATTTAAATGTTTAAAGGTCAGGTCACATAGTCAGACCTGCATTTGCTTGGGAACAAAAATTCAAGGAATTTAAAACTGGTTCAATGGTTGAGTCTCAAGACTTTTCTGGCTCAGGGAGTCTTGAAATTTATTAACCTACTAAGGTAATTAGGAACTTGGGTTATTCTTATCATTGGTTTGTGCCCCCCTTGCAACCCAAATATAATTTAAACTGGTCTAAGAGTTTGGACTTCACCGGCCCAGTGTCAGGCAGATTGTGGACAAATGGAGGCAATTCAACCTCATTGGTAACTTTCCCAGGAGTGGTCATCCAGCAAAGATTACACCAAGAGCAATGCATGTAGGAGATCTCGGAGATTAGCAGAGCACTGTACATGGTGTGCATGGCAGGGTTGCAAGGAGAAAGCCTCTGCTATACAGATAGAACATAGATGCCTGCCTCCAGTTTGCTAAATACCACACTAATAAATTAGATTGTTTGAAGACTATCGTAAGGATTTTCTGTGGACATATTAGACTAAAATAGAACTTTTTGGATTGAATAAAAGACGTTACGTTTGGCAAAGGGCAAACATTGCATTCCAGTATAGAGATCTGATACCAACTGTGAAACCTGGTGGTGCAGTATCATAGATTGGGCTGTTTTGCTGCCTCTAGACCAGGACACCTTGCCATCATTGATGGAAATATGAATTTTGAACTGTACCAGCAAATTCTGCAGAAAAAATTTGGGCATTCACCCTTGAACTTTAAGCTGTTTTGTGAGGAGGAACTGGCTTCAATTCCTGCAAGATGATAGATATAACTAATTTAATCTGATGTGTTAAACGTTTAGCCATTCCATTTCCAGTACGAAGGTCTAGAACTAGTGATAGGCAACAGAGACATTGACATAGGGTTCAGCTTTAGAAAACATGTTTATTGTCACTGTTGACGTGACATCATTGGACCAACTCCTTGTCTCTTCTCAGCCTTTGTGACTTCTCTGTGTCTACCCTAATTCTTTCAAACTAATGTAAGCTCCTTGGCCCAGCTCTGCCATTATGCCATGCCATGGCGGCTACCCAATTAGTAGAACCTTAAAATACGATGACACAGAATAGGGACGCATAAGAGAAATATAAGGGTAACTACATCAACCTAATTTTGAAAATATTGTAGACACCGAAAGAAGTTTTGTGTATTTTTGCATGATACTAGATCAGATTCCAAGCCCAGTAGGTTGGAGCCTGGGGGTTGGAGCCTGGGTGTTGGAACTTTGGGGTTGTAGCCTCGGGGTTGGAACTTTGGGGTTGGAACTTTGGGGTTGGAGCCTCGGAGTTGGAGCCTCGGGGTTGGAGCCTCGGGGTTGGAGCCTCGGGGTTGGAGCCTCGGGGTTGGAGCCTCGGGGTTGGAGCCTGGGGGTTGGAGCCTGGGGGTTGGAGCCTGGGGGTTGGAGCCTGGGGGTTGGAACCTTGGGGTTCACCGCTTTTCAGATAACACAGGATGGAAATATACAAGTGTCTAATTCACTGAAGCTTCTTCTTCACCTTTGGTTGAAACCTATTTAAATGTTCCGAGCTCAAAAATAACCTTTATTTGCAGAGTGACACACTGCAAATACCAACGAGCGACTCATTAATATCAGAGACCCTCTCGCTTCAATAGTTTCGTTTTATTGGCTTGATAATTTATGTAGATCGTTCTCTATTTTCAAACCTCAACCAGTTATTGCATGGATTAACTATTTGACCCAGGGACTAAAATAAAACATGAAACGCCTACCTCAATCCAATGAATAGGAACAATAAATAAAATAGTAAAATTCTTTTAAAAAAAATATGCCTAAAAAAATAAAATTTGTCATTGAATACACAGATTTGTCTTTTTATGTGATGTTTTAGTTTCTATGAAAACAAGAAAAAATAACAAGAAAAAAAATGTGCAATAGAGATGCACCGAACCCATCATTTTTGGATTCGGCCTCAAAGCTTCATGAGGATACTGTCCAGGGTTAAAGAGAAGACAAACACTGGCTTGTTTTTTATTTGTATATATTTTTTTTCCCTAAATGTGATGGTTCTGATAAAGTTAGCTCTTGTAAATATTTTACATGTCGGCAACTGTCACCCGGACTTGTGAAAACATACATACATTTTTAGACAACCGCCCCAGCCTTCTTGAGCACAGACTCGCTCTTCTTTATACTGCGTTTACATTAGCTGGGACAGTTTACTCAGGCAACAAGGGATACCTTTAAACAAGGACCAAGGATGAAAACATAAATATGACAAGGCAGGAATTAGTCATAAAATTCATAGAGTGGCAGTTTTTTCTTGATTAATTTTAGCTAAGTATTTTTATCTATATGAGTAAGATTTTTGCATAAGCCAATTTATTGATGAGTGTTGTTGAGTCAAGCAGGAGACAGGGCATGGCCAGGAGATATACTTGTTATTATACACAACTGACAGCTCATACTAATATACTTTATCCATTGCTACTATAGGCAAAATCTTTCCCTACCATATTTGTAATCCCACAGCCACCAACCCTTCCCAGAGACTATTATCCCACTGTTACTATAGGCACCATCTCTCCCTACTATACCTGCTATCCCACAGTCACACTCCCTTCCCAGAGACTATTATCCACTGTTACTATAGGCACCATCTCTCCCTACTATTCCTGCTATCCCACAGTCACACTCCCTTCCCAGAGACTATTATCCCACTGTTACTATAGACACCATCTCTCCCTACTATACCTGCTATCCCACAGTCATACTCCCTTCCCAGAGACTATTATCCTCTGTTACTATAGGCACCATCTCTCCCTACTATACCTTCTATCCCACAGTCACACTCCCTTCCCAGAGACTATTATCCACTGTTACTATAGACACCATCTCTCCTACTATACCTGCTATCCCACAGTCACACTCCCTTCCCAGAGACTATTATCCACTGTTACTATATGTACCATCTCTCCCTACTATACCTGCTATCCCACAGTCACACTCCCTTCCCAGAGACTATTATCCACTGTTACTATAGACACCATCTCTCCCTACTATACCTGCTATCCCACAGTCACACTCCCTTCCCAGAGGCTATTATCCACTGTTACTATAGACACCATCTCTCCTACTATACCTGCTATCCCACCCTTCCCAGAGACTATTATCCACTGTTACTATAGGCACCATCTCTCCCTACTATACCTGCTATCCCACAGTCACACTCCTTCCCAGAGACTATTATCCACTGTTACTATAGGCACCATCTCTCCCTACTATACCTGCTATCCCACAGTCACACTCCCTTCCCAGAGACTATTATCCATTGTTACTATAGGCACCATCTCTCCCTACTATACCTGCTATCCCACAGTCACACTCCCTTCCCAGAGACTATTATCCACTGTTACTATAGACACCATCTCTCCCTACTATACCTGCTATCCCACAGTCACACTCCCTTCCCAGAGGCTATTATCCACTGTTACTATAGACACCATCTCTCCTACTATACCTGCTATCCCACCCTTCCCAGAGACTATTATCCACTGTTACTATAGGCACCATCTCTCCCTACTATACCTGCTATCCCACAGTCACACTCCTTCCCAGAGACTATTATCCACTGTTACTATAGGCACCATCTCTCCCTACTATACCTGCTATCCCACAGTCACACTCCCTTCCCAGAGACTATTATCCATTGTTACTATAGGCACCATCTCTCCCTACTATACCTGCTATTCTACAGTCACACTCCCTTCCCAGAGACTATTATCCCCACTGTTACTATAGGCACCATCTCTCCCTACTATACCTGCTATCCCATAGTCACACTCCCTTCCCAGAGACTATTATCCCCAATGTTACTATAGGCACCATCTGTTTATAATGTCACAAATACAACATGCCTAACTCATGGAAATTTTTACAGAGAGCTCTGGCCATATCTTATCTGTGGTCCGTTGTCAATTTGATCATGTTGAGACCCTTCCCTTGAGGGTCCATCGTTCATGTTGAAGAACTTTAGAAAAAAAAAAAAATACACTTTTACCATTTCAAGCAAAGTTAGGTCATGTAGGTTTGCCAACTACCTTGAGCTTGTTATGTAATTTTACACTAACATCTTTAGTTGTGGCTAAATTGTGCAGCTTGCCAGGGTCAAAGTTAAAACCATCTGGAGACTCTGATCTAACAGGATTGATGTGTGGAATTCTATAACCACACGTAACGTGCAGTTCCTCTGCAGTGATTGAAAGCTCAGAACGGGATAAGCCGGTGCCGCAACTGAATCCAGAAATCCAGAGAAATATCTTTTGCCTTTGTATAATGGCTTGCTGTGTGCTGGTTAATGTCACAGCAAATCATAGACACAAGGAAAAAATACATTTATCACCAGCAGTCACACAGAGGGAATGTATCCGGCGAACGCTGCATAAATACACAAGGTGATTTTGATGAGACCTCATATAGTCGGTGAGAGAGCTACTCAAGCCAAAGCAAGTTGGGTGGGGGAGAGAAAGGAAAATGGACATTATGACAGATCACTTATACATATCCAGCCGAAACAGGACCTCTTATTGAAACATGATGTCTTAATGCTAAACATGGCCTTTTGTGCTTGTCGTTTTTTTTTTTTTTTTTAAATGTTTTCTAGCCACACTTCTACTCTCCATGTTGTGGCATCTTGGAGAACAGTGAAAGGTACGAGCAGTGTAAATACTGATAGAAAAGGAACCAACTTTCTTATTGAGTCATGCCCTACCCATAGGACGTATACAGAAATGGTTTCAATGGAAAAATTAGAACCGAAATTGCTAATCATATACTTTTTCCACCAAAGAATCTATTTTCAACCATTTCCAGGCAAAATTGAAAGCACTATACTCAATGCTATCATTTTATCTTCCTGGGCAGGATTATTTTCTAAAGTGGAACTGATTTTCTAAAAATAGTTTTATACATTTATTTTTGGAATTGGTATCGCAAAGTTATCAAATTGTTACATGGGATCCAGAATGCTTTGTACCTGGGGTTTTCCAGAAAATCTTTTTGTAATTTGAATCTCCGTACCTTTAATCCATTTAAAAACATTAAAACATGTAATCATTAAATGCTTTGTTTTGCTTCCAATAAGGATTTATTATATCTTAGTTGGGATCAATTACAAGGTATTGACTTACTATTACAGAGAAAAAAATAAAAATATTTTTTAAAATTTTGAGTTATTTATTTATAATGGAGTCTATGGGGCACATTTACTAATTTTTGTATTTTTTTTATTTTACACAAATCGTTGGTTTTAGCGCTAAAAATCATGGTTTTTGTCAGTGGGAGCTTTCCTTATCCAATTGTATAGATTTCCTTTAATTCAAGCTTTTAGTTTTTTGGGGGTTTTTTTTTGCTACTAAAAATTTTGAGGAAGTAGAGACTTTTGAGGTTTTCATTTTCCTGTTTGGATTGTTTCGCCTTTTTATGGGTTTGGATCTTTTTATAAATATCATGACATTTGAGGTTTTAGTGAAAATAATTTTTTTTGTGTTTTTAGAAAACCTCTAAAACCACTAAAATCAGTGTGTTAATAAATGAATTTCTATGGTAGAGGGCCTTCCCATTATTTGGAGCTTTCTGGATAACTGATTTTCAGATATCAGATGCCATGCATGTAGTGAGAAAAATAATTCTATTCCCCACCCAGAATTTACCTTGACATCATTGACACTTCTCCCACTCTACCTACAATGAGTTCTGTATTTTTTTTACATTTTATTTTTATTGTAGATTTACACCAGCAGAACGCCAAACCATTAGATATTCTAGCACACTTTTGAAAGGCAGTTGGAGTTATTTGCCTGTTTGGATTTTAGGTGGAACAGCTAGATCTTCATCTCTGTGTCCATTATGTCTACGTTTCCATAATCATCGTGATTTAATTCCAAAACAAATCTATAATTTGATGCTCTAAGGAGTGATCTTGGTGCAACATAATTTTAAACCTGGAAAGAGAAAACAGTAAAAGCTTTATTACAAGCTAAGGGAGTAAGATGTAAGGCTGCAATACAGTTAAACCTCAATTTTACATCCCCTAATTTTAAAGGGATACTGTCATGGGAAAAAAAATTTTTTTCAAAATGAATCAGTTAATAGTGCTGCTCCAGCAGAATTCTGCACTGAAATCCATTTCTCAAAAGAGCAAACAGATTTTTTTATATTCAATTTTGAAATCTGATATGGGGCTAGACATTTTGTCAATTTCCCAGCTGCCCCAAGTCATGTGACTTGTGCTCTGATAAACTTCAATCACTCTTTACTGCTGTACTGCAAGTTGGAGTGATATCATCCCCTCCCTTTTCCCCCCAGCAGCCAAAATATAAGAACAATGGGAAGGTAACCAGATAGCAGCTCCCTAACACAAGATAACAGCTGCCTGGTAGATCTAAGAACAGCACTCAATAGTAAAATCCAGGTCCCACTGAGACACATTCAGTTTCATTGAGAAGGAAAAACAGCAGCCTGCCAGAAAGCATTTCTCTCCTAAAGTGCAGGCACAAGTCACATGACTGGGGCAGCTGGGAAATTGACAAAATGTCTAGCCCCATGTCATATTTCAAAATTGAATATAAAAAAATCTGTTTGCTCTTTTGAGAAATGGATTTCAGTGCAGAATTCTGCTGGAGTAGCACTATTAACTGATGCGTTTTGAAAAAAACATATTTTCCGATGACAGGATCCCTTTAACTTTCCCCTCGTTTTATACAGGTTTTTTTTTGTGGTCCCACCAATATTTTATGCATAGTGCATTTTCTTGGTTTTTACATCCCCCTTTTATTTGTCCCCTGTAAAGCATAAAATGTGGGTTCTACTGTAGATAATTGGGTAAAAATGGAAGGGGAATTATAATTTGTAATAATAATTTTTAGCATATTTATTATTTTTACGCCTGGGTCAATTTAACATTTTCAAAAATTTTCAAAGGTTAATGTTGTTTATTTCCCCACCTCAGACCTGTCAAAATACATTTTCTGAGAAAGCCTACGACACAATTGAAATCAAGTGAAGATAAAAAAAAACAAAAAAAAACCCCAAACAACACACAACACGTTTTAGACTTTTCAATAAGTTGAAAAAAATATTTGTAGATACAATCTTGCTTCTTAGAGCAGTCATTTTTTCTTTGTAAGGGTAAGGCCACACTAAGCGATAGCGCGGCGATTTGACTCGCCGCGACTATTCGCCGCGACTTTTAATCCTCAATCGCTAGCGAAACTTTGGCGCTGGCGTCTATGGGAAATCGCGCAAAATCGCCAGCGTAAAAACACACGCGGCGATCTTTTTTCTATTGTCGCTCGAAATCGCCTAGCGAGGCGATTTCGAGCGACAATAGAAAAAAGATCGCCGCGTGTGTTTTTACGCAGCGATTCCCCATAGACGCCAGCGCCAAAGCTTCGCCAGCGATTGAGGATTAAAAGTCGCGGCGAATAGTCGCGGCGAGTCAAATCGCCGCGCAATCGCTTAGTGTGGCCTTACCCTAAGAGTTTCATGTTGGAAGAAGAAAGGGCTTCATGTCAGCAGACGTGGATCATTATCTTTCTGATTATAAGGGACATGAGTAAATAACAAATTTGGTGCAGTTTCCTATATAAAGAGAGAGGATGTGGTATCTTCATCTGGCCTGCGACTCTTCTACACTTTTCTCCTGACCATTTATTATTGTTAAGAAGTGATGCAAGTTGGGTTATTGGTGGTTAATGTGTTTGGGGGTTATTCTTGCCTAAATATAACTATTGCTACAATCGTGTCCTCCATGTGTCATGCACCACAAAGTCCAAGATATGGTTGACCATATGTGTTCCCTGTTATGATTCAGCTAATGAAATAAAACATGAGTTTTTCATTTACTCGTATGGCATTTTTGAGACTTTTGAGTTTGAGAGTCACAAACCTGCTTCTGCTTGTGGTTTAGTGAGTGGAAGGATGTCCCCAATTTTGTGTGAAAGCACTGCCAAAATATCCTGCCAGAACCCGATGACACAGATTTCTAGCTTTTTGGTGGCACGGGAAAATAAGTTTGAAAACCATATAATTTCTGGAAGATTTGGTTTATACAGTAAATCCAATCCTTTCCGGTTGCCGGTTTTCGGTTACATTTAGACTTTTGCGAGTAAATAGATGTTAGACTGACCAAATTTATTATACAAACGGGGAGGGCTATTTACTCAAATCCGAATTAATTTTATTAATTCGGAATTAATAATTTTTTAATCAAAAAAAAACCACGACCAAACTCCTATACCCGATTGAACCTTATTTATTCCCGATTGAACCTTATTTATCATTAAAAAAGCTTGATTTAATCAGTTCGGGTAAAGACTCAATAAAAACGAGCAAATTCCAGAATCGTACAATTTTCCGGATTTTTTTATTCCCCCGAATCACTGCATTTTTTTGGGCTTTTTCCCAAATCTCTGCAGTTGACTTATAAACAACGTTGGCAGGTCTGAGATGGTGCTTTTTTTTGGATTCGTCTTTTTTCTGTATCGGGCAGAAAATACCCCAAAAATTAGAGTTTTGACTAGGGATGCACCAAATCCACTATTTTTGGATTCCTTTGTGAAAGATCTGCCCGAATACCGAACTGAATCCGAACCCTAATTTGCATATGTAAATTAGGGGTGGGAAGGGGAAAACATTTTTACTTCCTTGTTTTGGGACAAAAAGTCACGCGATTTCCCTCCCCGCCCCTAATTTGCATATGAAAATTAGGATTCCAATTCGGTTCAGCCAGGCAGAAGGATTCCACCGAATCCTGCTGAAAAAGGCCGAATCCCGAACTGTATTCTGGATTCAGTGCATCCCTAGTTTTGACCTAAAAAGCCCGACCAGAGTTTTGTTGAAGTTGTAGGAAATATCTTAATAAAAACACAATTCTCCCAGAGATCACTATGTTTGGATAATTAGTTCAATGTGCCGCAATATGTTTGTTCTTTTCTACATCTGTAGAATAGATTTCAGCGGATGTTCTGAAATGTTGCATGGCTAACACTATTTTCAAGAACTATCCTTATTAATACAGTAGTTGCATTTAATGTATTTCTAATTCTAATGCTTTGTAAAAGATTTGGCCAAAAAAACTGAACTGAATCCAAACCCTAATTTGCATATGTAAATTAGGGAAACAGAAGAAAGAGAACTGTGTGCGAGGTTAAAACATTTTTGTATTTCCTTGTGTGTGTTTGATGAAAAGTCACATGAATTTTTGGATTTGGTACATCCCTATTTTCTAGTAGACTAAAGGTATGAAGATCCAAATTATGAAATGTACACGTATCTGGAAAACACCAGGTCCAGAGCATTCCGGATAACAGGGCTAATAACTATATTTATTTCGAATTGATATTTTTTCAACTGTAGGGCAGCCTAAAATCCTAGTTTGACTCACTAGAGAGCACCTAATGATTTCAGGGTGCTCTGCTTTTCCATAGAGGATAAAGAGGTCACAACTTCCAATGCTGCACAGAAAAGGCTATAGCCCTAAAAACAGGGATTTTTGAATAAAGTAATATCAAAATGATGTCCATAGCCTAGGAATGATGTTAGGGATAGGACAGGATGAATTGCAGCTTGGCCGATATGTCACGTTTTTGTGAATTCATATATCATCACTTTATATTGAGACACTCATAGATATGAAGACATCAGTATATAATTTATTTGTATTGAAGAGCACATTGTGAACATCAGACCAATTTAGATTGCACTAATCCAGCATAGGGTTGCATCTAACTGTCTCTTCCTATAGATATAAAGCAAAGGGTTTGGCGAACACAAATCTCTTTTGTCTGTAGAGTACTGTATGTACGATCCCTGGGTGCCAAAGCCAACCTCAACCAATATCAAATGGGTATATTAATGAGGAATGCTGCAGCAGGGAGAGGGTCCTATTTGGGATCACGGTGACTGATGTGGTCACCTTTGCCATGTTCTGAGACCAAAGCGGATGGGTAGAATAAATTTGTCATCACCCATTGACAGAAGGTGTAACACGCTGTGACCTAAAAAAAGTAAGAACAACATTGACATTGGGCCGACGCTAGTGTCCCGAACAAGTTTGGCTGTGTGAGCTCGTTGGGTATGCGTTCCTCTCGGTATGTGTCTGGTCTTTATGCCAGAGCCAAGGCAATCTTCTAAAAATATTTCATCCGCTCAGCGTGGATGTTGGGCAAAGAAATTGATTGTGACATGAGATGCTCGTCCGCGTGTATATCTTTATATAGCGTTGCTGTATTCGTTCCGCTCTTTGCGTTATAGGCTAAGCAAGTATTAATAAATATTCAGCCTGCAAAAGACGAGGTGTACAGGCAGCCTGGAGGGTGAGATTGAAAGCATTAAAGGTTTAAATTACACTAATAACAGTTAGGATACACAACGCGGGGAAAAATTAGTGGCTGTTAACGCTCTGTGACCTTTTTTCGGATCCATTAAAGGACCCCAAAGAGCAGCCTCTGTATTTGGACGTGAATATGTTCACCGGTTTCCTTCTTTTTTTTTTTCCCCTCTTGAAACGCTGAAATGATATAACACCTATGGCTGCCAGTGGCGTCTGCTTCCTATCACACTGCTGGCACTGTTGATGGTGTAAGAAAATAATTAGGTATTCTAAATCGCTCCTATAAAAAAAAAAAAAGTTGCTAAACGTCAACTGGAAATAGCTCTTTCTGCCTATTCATTGTAATTGGGATGGTGCCACCCAGGAGGAGATGTCGATTCCTGGTGGGTTTGAGCTACACTTTCCAGCCATGGCCGGCAGAGGATTCTGGGAGTTGATGTCCTTTCTTAGCAGGGAGTTGTAGAGTCTCAAGTCATCCTCATCTGGATATCTAAAGCCCCCATGGCAAATCTCCAATGTGTCTCAAACAATACAACATTTTTCTGATTTTTTTTTCTTTCTTAGATAAATTCTTCTTTTCCCTCTAGCTAAGGAACATGAACGCTTGCAGTGAGGGTGGCAGGATTTTATTTATAAAGAGTGGTTTGTTCCAATGCTGAAAAGCAAACAAGCCTCGGGAGTGCACTAATTTGCAGAGCTAGCCTTTTAACATTTGGTATCGGGTGACCCTAGAGAGGCTGGCGGATAAGGCAGCCATAAATAAGATTTGGTTTGCTTGTAGGAAAGCAGTTTGATGACTTATTCATACCCACCACTGCTTCAGGCATCATTCATGAGTGGAGCTGTAGAGTTACGATGCAGGGCAGGTTGGGTCAGACGGAGAGAAGAGAAAAATGCTGAATGGGCATTTAAAGATAATCATAGTACAGAGTTATGTACTTTTGCACAACAGCCACTGCTTGTCCAATGCTTTAATGGGTCTTCAAAAAATGCATTATTGTTTTTTCTTGGATGCCTTTAATGTGGAGACTGCTTCCTGGTTGCTTGGGTAAGTGGAACCATGGCATCCAAATTGTTATTAAAAATAAATTGTTTGCAGCACCTGTTATTGTGGCTGCATGGTTGGGAAAAAGAGAGAGAGAGCAGTGTACTCCTTGGTTGATGTCTGCATATGACCTTCTTATGATCCACTTTTTTGTGAAGACCATAAGATCTTTTTATGTAACTTTCTTTCTTGGAGATATCAAGAAAACACTTTTTTTTAAGGATAGAGACATTGTTGCATATGGTTGACCTTGAGTGTGTCCATAAGTCATGGACAATGCTTCTTCTTTATTTAGCAGTTATGATATTATAACTTTGGGAAAAAAATGCCTGTAGACCTGAATTCCTGTGGTGTCTTTGAGGCTAACCCCTCTTTTAAAATTTTAGGCTACTTTTGCTTTCACCCACACATTTTTCTCTTGGGTGGATTAGTCACAGAAACAGGTGCTGCGGGTTCCTTAAGAAATGTGCTCTAAACTATCAATTATAAGCCAAGTGGGATTACATATTGTCACCCAGGGTCGAAGAAGATCTCAAAACCAAGACCAGAGGAGAAATTACTTCTGCCCCTCCCATGAGGAGCACAGCACCTGGAGATCGACACAGAATTGGGATCTGAATGCCAGAAATGTAGATGTAAAACATATTGACGCTGCTACTTGGGTCGGTGGGTCAGATAATCCAAATGAAAGATCCAGTTTGTTGTGATTAAGGGTTTAGTAGACTGTGGATTCTCAAATAGGACACAGAGTGCAGTAATTTCTTCACACCAAACACAATCCATAGCACAATAAGAGGCGCCTAATCTTTGACTGGATTACAGTAAGTGGGTCCTCACATCCCCTCCACGCTTTCCATCCCAACTAAAATAACAAACATCTACACAAAGAATCTAAATAATTCTAAAAACTCTGACTACTGAATGTTCCTAATGTCCAATGTAAGTTGCCGTGACAAATTCATCTTCTTCTTCTAATGGCGAGATCAAAGTTCTTCAATTTAACAAAACAAACACAAAGAAAGGAGGTGGGTATTAGTGCAGAAGGTCCTGTAGTTAATTATCGTGCATAGACTACAGTTAATGATGAGGATCTGACTCAAATGACTTTGCTGAAGGAATTTTCTAAAACATGCAATGCTCTCAATGCTAGAGCATTCCCTATTCCAGTTTCCTGTTGGAAATTGCTTTTCTGCTTTTTGCCTGGATTTAATGTTTGGATGGACCCTCCAAGAGATTTTTATGGCCTCCTTAATGACCAAGATCTCCATAGGCCTTTTGAGCTGACATCATAATAATGATTTGGCCCCAAAAACACATGAAATGGCAGATTATTAACTCACCACAGCTCAGAACATCTTGGACAACGCTGTTGGAAATGACTGCCCAGCAATTTATGTATGAAGTGGACTTTTTATTTTACTTTTAGGAATTAGCAACTGTGGTTTATTTTTTATTTTTTTGAATTCTGATTAAATGTTTGAGCCACGTTGACTGTAACCTGCCCTCATCTGGTCCGTCACAATTATTTATGTACCCACACTGACCCACCCAACTTTGATGTAAGGTGGTAAGGTGTTGGCATGCCTTTATAAATAATGGCGGCACAAAATTTTGACTTTCAAAAGAAAAAAGATGGTGGAGAAAGATAAAAGGACTGAGCTGGTAGAGAGTCGGGCCCAACCCCTTCCCCTACCATCCTGAGGGGCAGTTGGTTGTCCTGAACCCACTTAACCTGCACATAGTGATGTTTGGGCCGACCTCACACTCCTCTTCGCAGGTGTGGGTTGAGCTCTTCTCCTGCTCTTCCCACCCACCACCTTCAAATGCCGGCTTCTGGCTTTATAGCTGAGCCTGCTTGCCCCACCTCTTTTATGACATCATCGGCAGGCGGGTCTATGAATGGTACCCGGAAGTCGGATGAGGGCAGGCTCGGGTGCAGGTCAGGAAAAACCCAACCCGCACATCACTATTCCCTTTCTACTTATTCTCTCTCCAATTTGGAATTGAATTCAATATGAATCTTAGAGACCCATTTATTAACATTCTCATTTAGGTGGTTTTAGAGTTTTTTTTTTTTAAAACTCAGATTAAACTTGATATCTCCAAAATCGTGAATGCCATGTAATTCATTAAAAAATCAGAATATAAAAAGCACCAGTAAAAAATCAACAAGCCTTGATGGCTTTTAAAAATGAGTTTTTTGGACAGTATCCATACCTCCCAACGTTTTGGAAATAAAAAGAGGGGGAAAAATTGCGGCGCCGTTTTTGACCATGCCCATTTTGTGTGACCACACCCCCTAATTACCATGTTCATTTTACAAAATTTGGCAGGTTATGATGTTTGAACATATTTCTGTGTTTTCTTTTCAATTACAGTTTGTAAATTGACCTTTAAGCTGTGAGTCTAACTTTTCCCAATTGTTACAATTACTTATTTACTTATCTCAAAATTGTAACAAAAGTATCTTATCTTCTTATGTGGCTGCTGCCAAAAGCCAATTAAGTTAGAAAATTTGTTTCTTTTTCTGGCTGTTCAGTGCAGAGAAAAACTGGACTTTCCAGTACAAACGAGGGACTGCAGGTTGAGCTGTCAAAAGAGGGACTGTCCCTCTAAAAACGGGACAGTTGGGAGGTATGCGTAACTAGCAGAAAAAAATCCAAAAACCTCTAAAACTCTGAATGGTTAAAAAAAAAAAAAAAAAAGGTCTAATAGTATCCCATTTACATCTATAGGTCTCCCACTGCTTTTACTTGCTAAAATGTTGTATTAGAGGTTTTTGAGGTTTTTACACTTCATTGATCGCAAATTTTAAAATAGAGTTTTAGAGAAATTTTAAAAAATGAATAGAGAAAATTTTAGTAAATAGGCCCCTTAGAGTTACTAGCTAGATAACAGATTATGGGGGGAATGTAATTAAAGTCACAAAGAGAAAAACAATTTGTACCAATAAGAATAAAAATCATATCTCGCAATGTAATATTGTTCCTTAAACTCTTATTGCATTGCGAATTGTATTTGAGCATTGCAAATTTTAATTGCGCACTCTTAAGAAGTGCTTGAAGGTGTCGTGATCTTTTGGAGCAAACATAACGACTTTTACGCATTGGTGCAAACTATAAAATTCGCAAACGGTCTTCCACTGTCGGAAGTGGTCGCTAAACAGTTTCCCGGTACGCAAATGCTATATTAAATTTGCGCAAAGTAAAGTTTGTCTGTGCAAAGGCGTAACTTTTCTCATTGCAAATAGTTTTTTTTGTTACCGACTTTTATTACATTCCCCCGTATGAGTTTCAATTGTTATCGTTAATTTTGTGCTTTTGTTTTTTTATTTTTTTTTTTTTTTAAAATATTGCCCAGTTTTCCTTTTATAAGAAGGTCGATGCAGTTTCTTGTATCTGAAGAGGTTGTGGCTTTTGTATGGTGGGCTGTGTTTAATATTAGTGATGCATCGGTCGAAAAATGTTTGACCTGTGCTGACCTTACCTTTCCCTTAACCAGCATGCCCTAGTATGAACCTGTGACCCAACATCTATGATGTCACAGGTGAGGCAGCCAAGCCAGAACAAGACTTTCATTTGCCATAAAGGGTGTTGGGATGGAGCAGGGGAAGTCAGGTCCATGACGCATCTGAGGAGCGTTTGGGTGAACCCCCCATCCAAATCAAATTTAAAACCAGAAAATTGTAGAGCAGGCATTCGAGTAAAGGCATATGAGTAAAATCGTTTATTCTGCCAAATAAATACAGCCTTACGCGTTTCGTGTTTTCATCACTACAGTTTATACAAATTTATATAAATTTCTGAAAAGAAATGTCTGGAAATGTGACTTTTAAATCACAGACTAATTATTATGTTCCGTATCCCTTTATAAACATAAAGTCACGAGTGTTCCTTTAAACCTTTTCTTTAGATCAGAGTTTACAGTACGTTCCCTAAAGGCTGATGGGAGTTGTAGTTAAGCAGGCAGGTTGGGCATCTCTGACATCCCCTTGCATTCCTCTCTGCATCTTATTTACGCAATATTTCATTCTCTCTCGCCTTGTGTTGTTTGATTAGATTTTCCATTCCCGTCGAGCTCAAGCAAAGAGGTGGATTCCATTCCCCGGCGGTTTTAACGACACATCCTAAATTACAAGCAATGGGAAAACCCGTGATAATTGACTTACACATGCAAAAAGTTGCCTTAGGCAGCTAAAACAATATTTTCACTTTTTGCCTTATGCTAAGCTTGCAGAAATGCTCGGGGGGGGGGGGGGGGGGGGTTCGTTCGCTGCCCCGTCTCTGTTCCTGGTTCACTGAACCGTATTTTATGAGTATTTTCTAGGCAGATTTACAGATTATTGCTTGTTTTGAGATTGTCAATCACTAGTCGTCTCTTACAGTCCTCGGTGTGTTTATTAGTAAGTTGCACCTAAGGTTTAGAAGCTTTTTGTTCTTGTTTTGGGAACATTGTGAAATGTGCTGGTGTGAATGGGCAGCCGAGCCTCCTAACATCGCACTCGCTTGTAAATGTGTAGGAACAGCGTGTTCGGGAAGGTCTTGCACTGACATGGCTTTAATGCTCTCAGCTGGCTCCTGTTTGTTCCTTTGTCGTTTTATTGTTGTTTGAGGAGCCGCAACAGAGGCAAGTGAGGGCTCTGAACTTTCTGCACTGGGAGACTTATTGGGGGGGGGGCTAAATCTGCCCAGTACAATAAATGGACTTTCAGGATCCCATTGAAGAATAAAGTGAGCGCTTCGAAAGAAAGGCTTCAGATTGCCCAATCCAAGGCTACACAGGCCCATACTGTGCACAGGTTGATTATTTTATGAATTTATCATTGCGCGTGGTTGACCAAACCGCACTAATTCAATTGCTCAACTAGTTTAAAGTGATACTGTCATGGGAAAACATGTTTTTTGTTTTCCAAAATGCATCATTTAGTAGTGCTGCCCAAGCAGAATTCTGCACTGAATCCATTTTTCAATAGAGCAAACAGATTTTTTTATATTTGATTTTAAAATCTGACATGGGGCTAGACATATTCCCAGTTTCCCAGGTTCCCCCAGTGATGTGCTTTGTGCTCTACTGCTCCACTGCAAGTTAGAGTGATATCACCCCCCCCCCCAGCAGCCTAACAACAGAACAATGGGAAGGTAACCAGATAACAGCTCCCTAACACAAGATAACAGCTGCCTGGTAGATCTAAGAACAACACTCAATAGTAAAATCCAGGTCCCACTGAGACACATTCAGTTACATTGAGTAAGAGAAACAACAGCCTGCCAGAAAGCAGTTCCATCCTAAAGTGCTGGCTCTTTCTGAAAGCACATGACCAGACAAAATGATGTGAGATTGCGCCTACACACTAATATTACAAATAAAATACACTTGTTGGGTCAGGAATAAAATGTTACATGTTAGCATGAATTATTTGCAGTGTAAACAGTGTAATTTAGGAATAAAAACTACACCATAAAAATCATGATCGAATCACTTTAAATATCAATGCTTCATAAACTGTGGAGCAGTAACAAGGAGGGCTCATCGTGTTGGCCAGTTAGAGTGAGCTTTGGGGAGAGTACCTATTTGCTATCCTGAAAGCCAAGCGTTTTATTAATATGTTAATAATAATTTCAAGTGAAAACTTTATTATTGTCCTAGACATTCTTTATATTGACTGATACACCAACGTTTTCCTATACAGGTATGGGATCCGTTATCCCGGAAACCCATTATCCAGAAAGTTCTGAATTACAGAAAGACTTTCTCCCATAAACTTAATTTTCTCCAAATAATCCAAATTTTAAAAAATTATTTCCTTTTTCTCTGTAATAATAAAACAGCAGCTTGTACTTGTAATTATTGGAGGCAAAACCAGTTTATTGTTTTTTTAATGTTTACATGATTTTCTAGTAGACTATGAATATCCTATTTACAGAAAGATCCCTTATCCAGAAAACCCCAGGTCCTGAGTATTCTGTATAAAAGGTCCAATACCTTTACCTTGCACTTGATTGCGTCGTAAAGTTGACATGAAGGTCATCTCCACTGGCAAGTCACCAAATGAGATCTTTTTTACCCGTTAGTCACATTCAATCATAAAAAGAGTTGGGGAGCAACACATACATGAAAAAAAGTTCCTGGAGGTGCCAAATAAGGGCTGTGATTGGCTATTGGTAGCCCCTATGTGGATTGTCAACCTACAAGAAGCTCCTGTTTGGCAGTATACTGTACCTGATTTTTATGCAACCAAAATTTGCCTCCAAATCAGGAATTCAAAAATAAGCACCTGCTTTCAGGCCACTAGAAGCAACATCCAAGGGTTTGCTGAGTAACATGTGGCTCATGAGCCACTAGTAGGGTATCACTGCTGTAGTATCTTCTGTTTTCAGATCTTTTGCCTGATTTCTCTTGATTTTTGTCAATTTTGTTCTTTGATCATCACCATCTCCATCCAGTTCCAATCTTTGACTGTGTTGTTGGCTGTTGAGGAACGTGCTTCAAGCAAATTTGGTGGAGAGTGATATAAGGGGGTTCCGAGCCACTGGTTGGGGATCACGGCTAGTCTTACTGAATTGGCCATGGCCCTGCTATACCTAACACCAATCTTGATCTAAACCATACCCTGTGACTCCTTTGTGTTCTAAATTGTCTTCTTTGTTTTAACTTGTGTGCTCCTGTGTTGTAAAACCTTGAAAATCAAATGATGTGGCTGAAGAGTGGTTAGCAAAACCCAACGTAGGCTTGGTTACACCAACATCCTCCGCTGTGTCTTGTGTCAGCCAGGAATCAGTCGAGCCAGGCTTCATCCTCTTCTAAGTAATGACATAAGCTCTAATGTTTCATGCCATTGCTTTAACTGCACTGGGCCATTCAAAGTTAAGAACTTGATTGGTTCCAAGACTATGGGAGGGTTTTAAATGGTTGTATGTTCTCCACGTGCCTTTGTGGGTTCCCTTGTAATAAAGACCACATTGTAAGCTTTGCAGGGGCATATGTTGGTGCTATATGAATGGCTTATAACAGGGTTGTCCAAAAGGTAGATCAGGATCTACTAGTAGACCTTTAGTTGTTCAGTAGATCTCAATACACTGCCAAAAACAGCTTCTCTAAATTACCCTTCTGTCTTATTCTTTTCATTCAGATATTTATTCTGTTAAGGTTACATAAGAAATAGTAATACAGGTATGGGACCTGTTATCCAGGATGATCGGGACTTGTTTTTTTTGTTGTATAAGGGATCTTTCAGTAATTTGGATCTTCATACCTAAAGTCTACTAGAAAATCATGTAAACATTCGATAAACCCAAAAGGATCGTTTTGCCTCCAATAAGGATTAATTTTATCTTAGTTGGGATCAAGTACAAGCTACTGTTTTATTATTACAGAGAAAAAGGGAATCATTTAAAAAAAAATTGGATTATTTGAATAAAATGGAGACTATGGGAGTTGGCCTTTGCGTAATTCAGAGCTTTCTGGATAGAATAAATTCTCTTCTAAATCAGTATAATATTTGAGTAATATTTTCCATGGAACAGAATGCCAACAACAGTGGGGCTCATTTATCAACACTGGGCAAATTTGCCCACCAGCAGTTACCTATAGCAACCAATCAGAGATTAGCTTTTTAAAGCCAGTTGCAAAAAGAACAATGAATGCAGCACTTTGATTGGTTGCCAAGGGTTACTGCCATGGCCAAATTTGCCCAGTGCTAATTAATGACCCCAAGTGATAATATGGATGTAGATCATAATTGGACATCACTAAAAGTAGATCCTGCATTAGTAACATATGGGAACTCTTGGCTTATAATTATAACCCTGTGACCCTCCATAGCACATCAGCCTTCATCATGCAGCTGACTGTCAGCAAAAGCCACATTATATGTAGAGGATATTGTGTGTTTTGTTATTCCGTGCTGCACAACCGACTGGGTTTGCATGTTGTGACAGTACCAAACACAACACAGGAAGGATCTAGAGAAATTTCCTTAACTAAAAGGGCTGCTATACAAATCGGAAGAGTAGCGTAGCGAGACGAGCACATTGAATGCAGCAAGAGCAGGTGCCGCATTCTGTGGCTGAGGAAGTGGCTTTTCTCCGAGCTGTCAGTTCTGAGCACAGGGGAAGCTGCTGAACTATGCAAAACCAGCTCAGCATCTGTCAGCCGTGCTCTTTGTCCCACACGTACAGTAAGTGCTGTGATCTCATGCCTCACTCTCCCTACCACGTGCGCCGCATGTTGCTTGCTGTGCGTTTCAGCTGATCTAGACATCAGGACCAACAACACAACAAAAAGGGACCGTTTTGGTTAATGGTGTTTTTCACATTTCATTTGACTTTTAGTACGATGTAGAGAGTGATATTCTGAGATAATTTGTAAATGGTTTTCATCCTAACTTTTGGCACCCCCAAGTAAAAATGCCTTTCCTTCTCCTTTAAGAATAGATCCCCAAGTACAGGTGCTCAAAAATGGCTGCAATAGAGAGGGCAGAATGACGCAATTCATTAAGGCGTTTCACACTTCCACATAGTTGCCAATGGGCCCATCCACCCTCTTCTGACGGAAGCTCAAAAGTTCCCTCAGCACCCAGTCTTGTACCCAGTGAATCAGATGCAAAAAGTTGGAACCTTTGGCTTTTAAGCTTTTGTAGAACTGCAACTCCCATCATACAGCCTGGCTGGGGGTGCTTTAAGGCTACAGATGTGGTGCTAATAGCAGCCTCTCCTTGTACAATTATCTGCTCAATCAACAGACCTTGTTTGCATAAGGGATCACCAGGGTGCCTATAAATAGTTCCTACAAAGGCTCTGCAGATGGATTTCCAGAGCAGAGCACACTTCCCCTTTGATTCACCCTAAGTAGCCTCTCAGCCTGGTCTCTAGACAACTGGTGATCTGAGTGAGGCCTTTATTCGAGTCTCACAAGGGAGTCTGACTGAAAGTGCTTCCTGGTGTTTTCCGTTCCTGTGGCCCAGACAAAACACGTTTCATGGTGTGAGACTTCTCATTCTACTTCTGCAGAAAGTGTCGTGGGAATCAAACAATGAGGAAGGAACCCTGAGAAGTACTCGGTACGTGCTTGTGTAAGCTGTGTCAATGAAAGGTTACATCTCATTTTTTTGTTTGTTTTTTTTTTTTTGTTTTGGGGCAGAGACACATGGTCAGATTTGGGGAGATCAGTTGCCCAGTGACAAATCTCCTCTTCTTTACAGCGAATAATCTCCCCGAACTTCCTTCCCCTCGGCTAGAATGTAAATCGCTGGTGCGATGGCACTCTGAGCGCTTTGTTTTCCAAAGTCGCCCGAAGTTGCCTTACAAGGAAACTTCGGGTGAGTTCAGAAAACGAATCGCTCCGAGTGCCATCCCGCCCGTGATTTACATTCTAGCCGAGGGGAAGGCAGTTTGGGAACCTCCCGGAATCTCACCGTGTGTCTCTGCCCTTATAGACATCTTGATGTTGCCAAAAATCAGGCTGTTTTATGGACTAGAAAATTGGTGGTTCAATGTTGTTTTTATTTGGACTGAATTTTTATTGACTTTAAAGTGAACAAAAATATAAATGTAAAAGAACAAAGCAAAGGAAGAGCAACAAGCATCTGGCAACTGGGTCCCTTCAGAACATAGCGCCCCCATATGGACTGAATGTGAGTCAAACTGAGGTTGAGGGCGTTCCATTACCATCAAACAATTATATTTGTGTTATTCAAGCATTGCCGTGGGCACCATATCTTATCATATTCTCCCAGATCTTTTGAGTGCTTCAACGATAACTGAAAAATACACCATAAATAGAAGCCGACCAAACCTTTACTTTTAGGGCCACTGTGCAGTTCTCCCTGCCCCTTCCTGAACCACATCACCCCACTTGACCCTAAAGGTGGCCATACACGGGCCAAGAAAAGCTGCTGGTGGCAGCCCCATATACTGGCTGAAATCAGGCAGAAGTTGATCGGGCAGACTTAAAATTGCCGTAGTCTATGCAGCCCTCGGTCCGACCCCCTGCATTATCAGTACTGAGATAGATTGTTGGGCCCTAAGGTCCAGGATTGGATCATCCCAATATCGCCTGCCTCAAGTTGGGCTTGTTTAGCGACCTCACCATACAAGATGATCTTTTCATGTATAACCACCTAAATATAAAGGAATACTAAACCTAGTCATCATGGAGCCCTCTCCACGGGCCTCTTTCCTGAACTGCAGCCAAAAATCCCTTATCCTCCATATCTTCCTAAGGCATAGCTGTGTAGCTACATTTGTGGCCACTAAGTTTGGATTCTCACTTCTGCTCCATGTAGCTGATCGTTGGGAAGGAGCATGCTCACTAGAAGCAAATCTAGTCCTGGTTTCCAGTGTTCATGCTTGTAGGTGGTGATTGGAACAATGGAGGCAAAGTGAAGTGTCCAAACATGGAGGCTGCCAAACCCGCTATGCAGGTCTGCCATTTTTGGCCATCCATTCTGAAGAACAGATCTACACACTGTACCCATCTGTTCATGTACTTGAAACAGTAGTCTCTTATATTTGGTAGAGGCCTTGTCTCAGAATGTGTGGATGTTGGCCCGTACGTCAGGCAGATCTCCTTGGTTGCCATACTATAAAAACATTAAGGATATTTAATTGCACTTAATATAGAGGCAGAGCCCATATTTAATTGTATTGCTCCTGTTTTATTGCATATTTAGATGCTAATAAATTAAGCATTTAGATACCAAACTCTTGTTTGAGTCAGAGTGAATAAAACCAGAGAGAATTTAAAGCCTTTTGGGAAAAAGTCCAATGTACTGTATTTTTTTTTTGGATGTCGAAAGAGCATATGGAGAAAACATTGGGATGGAGGAAAAAGTATAGAGCAGCCTTTCAAACAATATAATCACTTCCTTATTAGAAAAACTTCATAAAATATTGGTTTAATAATATAAAAACCACTGGATAGTTAGCTTCCATTTTCACCATATGTTTTTGGATTCACTGTTGAACCAAGAACAGACCCTGCGGCTCAGGTCTCAGAACTCTGGGAAAGATTTTTTTTTTAAAAAAAACAAAAAAAAACAACAGCTAATAAATGGTCTGTGAATTACATCATCAAACGCGATGACACAGTGTCCAAATATGTGTGACTCGCGGAAACATTTGTGTTTGGGCCTTTAGTGGGTGTCGGCCTCTTTTTGTATAGGAGTTATTGCTGTCTGTTTGCCTGTAGCAGGTCTGTGGCACCATACTGTCACTAGCAATATACCTATATATTTACTTGTCTCTCCCTCTCCTTTCATGAACAATAACCAACCTCACCATTCATTTTATACAGCAGAGACAACTTGCTCATCTTTACTTGTACTGGACTCTATGCAGGAACCTATTTGTTGGCTTGGGGCAAATATAATAATGCAACAAAACAAAAACAAAAAAACACTTCTGGGATGTATATAATTGCCCAACATTTTGTACGCACCATCTGTTGCATCAATGCAGAGGCAGGTTTGAAAATGTTATCTTTAGATGCTCCATTTTGACCAGGGTGTAGTGCTTTGTGAGAACAGGACTTCCTTTTCTGCTGAGGCCAGAGCTCCTCCAGTTCCTGCTGTTATGATTGTCCTTTACTATAGTGCAGTAATCCCCAACCAGTAGCTCGTGAGAAACATGTTGCTCTCTGACCCCTTGGATGTTGCTCCCAGTGGCCTCAAAGCAAGTGCTTATTTTTGAATTCCAGGCTTGGAGGTAGGTTTTGTTGCATAAAGACCAGGCGTAGAACCAAAATGAGCCTCTTGTAGGTTGACAGTCCACATAGGGGTTACCAAATGGCCAATCCCAAGAACATTTTTTATGCTTGTGTTGCTCCCCAACTTCTTTTGAATCTGAATGTAGCTCATAGGTAAAAAAAAAGGTTGGAGACACCTGCTTTAGAGGCTGCATCTCCCAACCATTGTTGTAAAAGGAGGAAAGAAGGCCCAGTGGTTAAGAGGAGGCCTAGTTGAAGATGAGGCCAAACATGACCCGGGGAGGTGAACATTTTACCCACCTTGGGTTATGCTAAAGTTGCCTCCTGTCCAGTTTTGAACTCAACAGCCCAGTTTTTCTAGAGACTGTCCTATTCCAAACTGTTCCAAAATTGTGGCTGATCAGAGCCCCCTATAACATAGCGCCACCCCCAAAGTCACAACTATAATTGTGTTCTGCACTGGTGCTACCGTCTGTTCTAAATCCAACCTAAAAGTAGCTCTAGAGTTCCTGCAACGGGCAGCATCAATGACTGCAGAGTACTTGAGCCTAAAGAATGATACACCAATTTAATTTTAATTCTGACACCGGGAAATGATGACAGCCATAATTCCGTCAGACGCAACTACCCTTCATGTCTGCAATTTCGCTTGAATTAAAAAGAGAACTCTACACTGTAGTTGAAAAACATGGCAAATAGTTTATAAAATTACACTTGGAATCCTAAATAAACCCTTGTTGTTGTATTTACTTCCCATTGATAACTGAAGACCTGAGAATAGACTTGCAGCAATGGATTGGGTCCCCACATACCCCCGCGGTCCTGAAGTCCTACTTGTTGTGCCACACCCCCTCCCCTTAAAGGAGAAGGAAAGGCTTTGTGCACTTGGGGCTGCCAAATGTTAGGCACCCAAGTGATTGTATTGACTTACCTGAAACCCAGGGTCAGGGCTCCTATCAACAGAAAACTATACAGGCCCGGGGTTATACCAGTGAGCACCATGGAGAGATCCTCTTCCGGCTTCTTCTTGCATAGCGTGAGTGAGTCTGGGTCGCTGGGGCCACCAAGTTTTTTCTCTGTGTCCCTCTGGCCCAGTCCAACCCTGTAGACTTGACACCCATGCTTTATGCACTTCCCCATTAGATGGTGCCACAGACTTCTGGCATGGTCAGGGCCCCCTGCTTCTATAACTGCCACCCTGAGTGTAGTCCACCTATAATAAAAATCATTTACTTATGTCTAGCCGCCCAACATATCTCTGCGGTTTCCTCTTTTCTGTCACCTCACCCAAGTCCAAGGTCAATGAAATTAGCAAGTCAATGAGCCCTTGTGAATGCTCAATGATCTACAGCTAATCACTTTTTAATAGAGAATGGCAGTGTTTTAATTCCATCATGTGCGACTGTTTATGAATGGATGCATTTTACAAGGGACCGTTTCACAGCTCACATGATGTGTTATAATGAGAAGTCGGGAAAGGCCTTCTGAAAGGGGGCATTTGACGTCTGAAGGCTCGGAATTATATTTCTTTTGTTTAGATCACACCCTGAATGCAGTCATTCAGAAGGCGATTAAAGGAGAGTGTGTGTATTCTAAACATTTACCTAAAGCCCTATTCTGTCTTGGGAGTTATTAATAGCAAGAGGAGGAAATGGACATCATCAACATTTGTATGCCAAGGGTGCTGCTGGCTCTGGCTTGGTTGGGAATATTGTTAGAATAAGAATAGACATGTAAAATGAATTAATCAAATGATTCGTACTGGTATCAGAATGACAAGGAATTAGCTGATGGTGACTTCTAAACACTGTATATGCTCTTTCCTCTAATCATGCGGTTACCTTAAAGAATGGCACTGGATGAGTTTAATCTACAGGAATCTCTGCCTTTCTTCCTCCTGGCAAGTAGACCAGCTTTGAGACTTTTATTGCTTGTTTTTCGCTTTGTTCTGTGTTCTGTCTAAGCTGCTGATGGACGTCTTTTTTTTCTTCTTCTCTTTTTAACAAGAAAAAGTAGATGAAATGAGGAGAACCATTACCCAGGGTTTATTTATTTACATGGTGATTGTACAGCGGTTTCCTGAAAACAAGACCTTTCTGGTGGCTTCACCTGAAGTGACTTCCTATCTTTTGGATTTCACAATGTTCTTCTCAAATTGCTTCCAGAACTGCAGGGCCTTAAAGGAGCGGTATACACCTAGCCTTAACATAAGCCTGAGAATAAAAACATTCCTGGAATCCATTATCGTTTAAACACTTGCCACATTAACTCTGGAACTCCTGTGTTCTCACTCCCACTTGACTCCACTTGGAATGTCAGGTATAAAGCGAGGGAAAGCATTGGATTAAACTCTCTCTCCCAGTTTGGTTGTTTCTGTATTATAAAGCAATAAATATCACCCTTAATACTGGAAAGGGCAAGAAAGGATTACATTATTCTTTCTTGCACTGGGAGAGAGAGAGTAAAACTAAATTATTTGTCCATCTACCATCAGTAGGCACTGGTACATCTAATTCATTCAACCAACGTAAATAGCAGCATCTTTTTTAGCTTTTTTGTTTCATTGGAAAGGCTTGTATAAAAAGAGTGTTATTGGTCTCCCTGCAGTAATCCAGTTAGTCTCTGGATAAAATAAAACTGCGGCTTAGGTGATTAGGAACATCATTGCGGTGCAAACACACTTTTAGGGCAGAGACACACGGTCAGATTCGGGGAGATTAGTCGCTGGGCGACAAAACTCCCTTTTTCTTAGGGGCGACTAATCTCCCTGAACTGCCTTCCCGCTGGCTAGAATGAAAATAGCCAGCGGGATGGCACTCGGAGCCCTTCGTTTTCTGAAGTTGCCTGAAGTTGAAACTTCAGGTGACTTTTGGAAAATTAAGATAATTTCCCTGAATCTGACAATGTGTCTCTGCCCTTAGGGCAGTGGCACACGAGGCTACTGGGGGAGATTAGTTGCCCAGCGACAAATCCTTTTCTTTGGGTGAATAATCTCCCCTAAATGCCTTCCTGCCAGCTAGAATATAAATCGCCGGCGGGTTGGTACGCGGAATGATTAGTTTTACAAAATCACCCAAAGTTGCCTTTCTGAAGCGATCCAAGTGCCATCCCGCCTGTGATTTACATTCTAACCGGCGGGAAGGCATTTAGGGGAGCTTAGTCACCCGAAGAAGAGGCGATTTGTTGCTGGGCGACTAATCTCCCCCAGTAGCCCCGTGTGCCACTGCCCTTAAGCAAGAGTTGACATTTTTAAAGATAGTGGCGTTATATACACAGCAAATCATGCTCAAGCCAGGCTAGAGAGTCAGATGGAGTTTAGCATCTTCTGTGGCCGCAGGCTCTCCAGATCTGAATCAAATTGAACCACTGTGGTCAGATTTGGAAACAAAGAGCGAGAAGAAGATTCCCAGTCCCATAATCACTCAGAGCGTTGGAAGGTGTCCTGCAGGAACAATAGAACAGCTTTCAACAGCTGAGGATTTATGTGAATCTGTTTTACAAGGAACACAGGCCGTGTTAAGAACAATGAAGCTTCAGCACTATATTAATAAACATTCTTTTTGTTGAAGACACAGGTTTCTAGTATATTACCAACAAATGTACATTCCACATCTCTCACACTGTATGAACAGCACAAGCATCACAACTTCCTCGTTCTCTATCATTAGTGTTCAGCCGGTGGTGTTTTCTGTCACAGATCCTTCCTGAAAGCCACTTTGTATTTGTCTATGTATTTCTTAATTATTAAGATTAGAATAAAACAAGGCAGTTTAGCTTTAAAATAAGAAAGCTTATAAAGAGACTAAAGGGAATCCCGGAAGGCAGGTGCCCAAAAAAGATTCTAGACAGATTGAATTAGGGCAGAATGGGTAAAGAACAGATAGCGCCAAGCAAAGAATTATTTGTGCCCATGGTGCACAAACTTTCTTGATGTTTGGCCCCTGCATATCACTCCACACCAATTTTGCTTGAGGCAAGTTCCTTGACTTCCTAGAGATATTTCCTGCCCTGGCCAGAGAGGGCAAAAATTGGAACTGGGCAGTGATGGTGATGATCATAGAACACAATTGACAGGAACAGGGGTAAGTAGTCGAAAGATCAGAGATTTAGTAGAATATACTAGAGCAGTGATCCCGTAAGTAACATGTTGCTCAACAACCCCTTGGATGTTGCTCCCAGTGGTCTCAAAGCAGGTGCTTATTTTTGAATTTCTGGTTTGGGGGCAAGTATTGGTTGTGTAAAAAGCAGGTGTACTGCCAAACAGTCTCCTGTAGCCTACCACTCCACATAGACTCTGCCATATAGTCAATGCTTTTGTTATTCTCCAACTCTTTTTATATTTGAATTTGGCTCGTGTGTAAAAAAGGAAGGGGTCCCCCATACTAGAGCAATGCAGGAAAGGCAAGGCAACACAAAACAGACTAAAATACTCTTAATGCGTTAGGATTTGTGGATTGGGTAAGGTAAGGATTCACAGTATACAGCAAAATCTGATTGGGTTTTGCTCTACCCCACACATTTCAGGCCAAATGGTTATGGATATGTATTTCAATTTTCTTATATATATTTTAATGGTCACTTTCCACACACAATGGATTGACGTGAACTGTTGAGTACAGGGAATTGATATTCTGGTTAGCAGAACACTGTGCAGTTGGCCAATTATAAAAAGAGACATTTCCAGGAACAAATGCAGTTCTTGTCTGTGACTTATTAAATATGCCCCTTAGGGAATCCCACATGAAAGTAACCTTGAATGCACTTATCTGGAACTCTGGGTCTAAATAGTGAAATTGAAAGATGGGTTTATAAAGATATTCTAAGTGTGTGTTGGTTATCATCCAGAAGAATAGCCCCAGAGGAACCCTTGTGAGATGCAGGTACTGCATTGAGGCCGACTTTCGTGGGATTTGTATCTACTGCATTCTTCCTACATTGCTCTGTACGACTTATCTCCCAGTCAGCCTTGGCTTCCAAAAATGAATCAAGCACATCGTTAGTGAGTGCTGAATCTTCTCACCATTTCAGATTTATTAGGCAAACAAGGGTCTGTGAAACCCATTCATTAATGCGGTTCGAAACATTATACAAACATGACGTTGATTTTGCCTTTACATTTTGCAGTGCTAATTCCTACTTTTTTTGAACATTTGCTTAAATATAGGCGTGTTCTTCAAAATCTGTGATGGTTGCTTCACTTGAGATGCAGTAACCGGTGTTGACAAAAATCTTCGTTTCACCACTTCTTCTTCTTTGCAAGGCAGCCCTACGGTTCTTGCATTAGTTAAAAGACACATTTGCAGATGGACCAGTTCCCTTCTACAGTGGAAGCCAGTCAGATATCAGATCATTGAGATAGACTGCAGCAAGAAGGAAGGAGGTTCTCTTTGCGTGTGTGGGTTTGTGATGGTTATTGTGATAGGATGACTAATCTTTTTGTTTTATGTTTTTTTTAAACTGAACTAAATATATGTATACATTATTCTGATACAAGCTCCATGCATGTTAAAGGAAAATGGGTACAATATCATTTTTGGTTTTATGGAAACTTGCATATAAATTTAGATGGGATGCCATAGTCCTTTCTGATTAGTAGTGAGGCATGGAAGTTGAACAAGTCAAGAGTGTGCAATGTTACTTATTGGACCTAGCCTTCTGTGGTTATAACTGCATCAGCCAAGTGGTCACCATAGTAAAACCATATGACCTGACTGGAGAAAGTTGCTTGTGTGACCTAGACCAACTGCCACCTGGTCCACCTAGGTGGCATTTAAAAAAAAATCACATTGTACTATTTTTTATCTGACTCATACATTGACATTTAGGTACTTTAATACCTCAATACAGTAGTCCCAACAGCAATCGCCACTTCTAAACATTTCCATTGATTGGAGTGGTGCTCATTTGGTGGGTGCAGCTGGTTTCGCTCGCTGTGGAGCTAAGAATCGGGAATACACAAGCATGATACCGTTACATGAGACATAACAGAAATTAGTCACACGGCGCTTTGAGAGAGTCTGAAAATGACGAATACACCGAAGAGGAAGTGTCTGTGGCTAGCTTGCGTGGTTTTTCACATCTTTTTTTGCAGAAACCACTGCGCTGATGTCTACGATGGTCCTTTGTGTGTGGGAAGAAGTTGGTAGGTCGAGTGTGGGAAAATTAAGTGTGAAGCGCAGTCGACATGAAACGTCTTAGTCACAGTTGTAGCAAACGGGCCTTATCTTAGAAGTGCACCCAAATGTTAGTATTTTTGTTTGCAGAGAAAAAATGGTTCCCAGCAGTGACCATGGGATCTTCTATGCATGGCATTGACGTGTACTGATCTAGAACCCTTTTAACCATGGAGAGTCAGCCAGCATAGGGCCACCAGCCGCCTTAGCTCAATAACATACATCATTTTCTTCACTTGCCGTATTTTATAAGCCTACGGAAAGTTGTGACCAACACCAACTGGTTCACCTTTGGGTGGCCTCTTTTTTTAGACTTTACACATTGCACTGCACTTGCTACTTGCTGTGGTTTGTGGGACTGCCTACACAGCTACAAATGAGCTTTATTTAAATAAATCAAATACACAGTTTGTTGCAACTTTTTGCCCAGTGTTCCCTTTAATGCTTCCGTCCTGGGTCTCTGCTCAGAGCTGCATCTTCGGCTCACATTTAGTGGTATTTCAATGCGAAGCACAAACCAAAGATAAGGCACGTGACTATATGTGGAACATACATCATGTCTTTCCAATAATGAGAACACCAGAACAACATATTTTTAGGCAGCCACATGCTAGCTGGAGGTAGGTAATTGTGGCTTAGCTTGTACTTGTTTCCCCTGAATCCACCCTAATCTCTAGGTTGCGGAAAGAAACACTTTTAGCCACTGACAGACTCACCCACATTATTCATATAGTTCAATTCAAGGCAAATTTAGCCTGTGAGAAAATACATTAAGTATCTACTGTTAATACTGCTCTTAGTGCAGTGTCTATCCAGGGACTGAGTCAGAAAAGTCCCCCCCCCCCTTTCTATTGGAAATAGCTACTAATCAGCTTCCCCCCATCTTTTTTTCTAGATAGCTAAAATGTGAACAAAAAGATGTGACTCTTGTTTATTACTGCTATGCACTCTTGTAACAACCTACAAAGTGTGCACAAAACATAAAATCCATAGGCATTGGCAAGAATAGGTTGTTGATCTAACAACAATAATGTCAATTTTTTAAAAAAAATCTTTATATCAATAAATAAAACTGTCTATATTTAGGGGCAGTCAAGATTTAAAGACACCAATAGCTTTGGGACTTGGATGAGGACAGTTTTCCGGGAGACTAGAGCATAACTAAACAGGGCCAGGGTCCTTCAGGGGCATGGTCTAAAAGTGGGGTTGGACTGGCCTGCCAGGGTACCAGGAAAATCGCAAGTGGGCCCTGGCTTGTGCTTTCTTTCATTCCCATCATTATTCCTGCTTTTTTTTCTCAAAAAATCCCCAGCCCTACTGACTACAAACTTCCCAATTTTCAGTTAACTATGTTAACACGTAGGTGTGTAAAAATAGAGGACATATACTGTACCTCATGAGTGCTAGAGGTTCCAGAAGTATAGTAGGCCCTGAGATATTCACATTTTGCCCATCTTTGAGGTTGGAGCCTAAAAATGTATGTTGTTAGATGAAGACATGTAGAAATAATCACCCTTTGAGCATTTGGAATAATAGTGCATTCAAAGGTTTCGCTTAGCACGGCCACGATTCACCACTAGATCTTATACTGTGGCCCTAGCTTTCCTACATATGCTCCTGTGTGTACCCTAATTACCAGATGAAACAGACAGTGCTCTCTCCAATAGGCAGGAAACCATAAGGGAAGTGAGAAATGAAGAGACATTTCACAACTAATCAAACACTGTTTTGGTCACGCAAGGGTTTCCCACATCCAGCAAGGTGCAGTCAAGTTCAGTCTAGTATATGGCATGTGCTACTGGCCACCCTAGCCTGGCGCATATATTGCATGGCTTTCTCTCTTTGCCGTGTCATCCAGACTAATACATAGCAGATAGCTGATCAGATCATACATAGACGGGGCTCATATTTTGCATGCTTGAGGTCTTCATGGCAGCCGAGTGATGTATATTTATGAAAGGACCTGCTGCCTGTTTCACATTAGTATTTCCCTTATATCTTTATATCTTTTGAACGATGCTGAGGATCAGGGTGAAGCTGTACAAGTTCATCTTGAAATCCAAGAATGTGTATTTATTTTGCATGGTATCTGGAAGTGCAGAAAAATTCTCGTACTTGGCCATTTATATAAAAGGGAAACTTTACGTTTTTGTGGTATAGTATGTTGTATATGTACCTATTCTAACTTTTTAACTGCACTTTCATTTTAATCCAGTGTTGTCCAACTTGAGGTCCACAGGCCAGATGATGATCCCCCTACCTATCTGTGGGCTCCACAGATTGCGAAGTAGGACATTATCAGTGTGAAATATTCCAGCCCAGGAACAATGCATATGTAAGCTAACTGACCCAGTAAACATAAAAATGAGTTGGGCAGTGCAACTTCATCTTCTATCATGGTAAAGATTTGGTCAATTTTAACCATACTGCCCAACCTTCTGGGCATCTATGGCCTCTACAGGGGCCTTCAGTCTGATAATCATGGTGGTCCTAAAGGAAAATGTCCATTGGCCAAAAGAAAGTTGAGAGGAGACACATCTGCGGCTCTTCTTCGCTTCCTGTGGTTCTGGTTGTTCAGGTTATTTTACCAAAACAATGAAAAGGTGGCCACCGGTACCAACTGGAATATTGTATGGGTCTGCCCATGTATGGCAAGTAATGTCCAGGTGGATAGTCTTTGCAAAAAGAAAGAGGTGGGTTAAAGGCCCAACTGGATAGCTTAAATAGAAAGACTGACTGCAAACCAGTAGTTAAGTTATCGTGAACATCCAATTGAATCTGTATGCATAGCTGTTTGTGTGCACTGAAGTTTCTGTCTTTGTATATTCATCTCATTTAGAGAGGATATAAACCCTACTTAGAAATGGGCTTTAAAAAAGGCCAAGTGGTAGGTTGCTCTAACTGATTTCAATAGATTGAGAACAGAGACACCTAGTGGTAAGTTGGGTGTAACATACAAGTAGACTTCTCCTTTTGCCATTGTGCCTGGCTATGGGTGAACGAGTTGGAGGTTGCTGTATTGGAAGGATATGATACAAGTTGTTGTGCTTTGTTACTACAATGTTACTAAAGGGTATTCTTATGTTTGCATTGCAGGTTCTCCTTGGGTGATGCCCGCCGCCCGTTACATGAAACCGCTGTCCTGGTGGAAGATATTGTTCACACACAGCTTATCAATATGGTAAATTTGTTTACATTCCCTATGAACATTGTATTTTATACTTGCTATGTGGACTCTGTATTCCTTCCAGCTTGTGCTCTGGCACGTTATGATGACATGGACACTGACATTAAATGTTTTTGCACACGAGACAAGTAATAAGTTATATGTTATAGGTTTCATAATTCAGTTTAAAGGATAAATAAAGGCATGAGAAACTAAACTCTCATTCTATATACCTGGCAAATTACAGGTGCCATTGGCAGACAAAAGGGGCTGTTCCGCTTGAAATGAACCTTTAAGGGGGTCCTGTCATCGGAAATCATGTTTTTTTCAAAACACACCAGTTAATAGTGCTACTCCAGATTTTTTTATAATCAATTTTGAAATCTGACATGGGGCTAGACATTTTGTCAATTTCCCAGCTGCCCCTGGTCATGTGACGTGTGCCTGCACTTTAGGAGAGACATGCTTTCTGGCAGGCTGCTGTTTTTCCTTCTCAATGTAACTGAATGTGTCTCAGTGAGACATGGGTTTTTACTATTGAGTGTTGTTCTTGGATCTACCAGGCAGCTGTTAGGGAGCTGCTATCTGGTTACCTTCCCATTGTTCTTTTGTTTGGCTGCTGGGGTGGAAAACGGGGGGGGGGGGGTGATATCACTCCAACTTGCAGTACAGCAGTAAAATGTGATTGAAGTTTATCAGAGCACAAGTCACATGACTTGGGGCAGCTGGGAAATTGACAATATGTCTAGCCCCATGTCAGATTTCAAAATTGAATATAAAAAAATCTGTTTGCTCTTTTGAGAAATGGATTTAAGTGCAGAAATAATAGGAGGGACGCTGAACAGAAAGATATGGCTAGAAAGATATTGACAAGAAAACAATGAACTTGGGATACGTTATCTCATGGCCAAGGTAGAGTCCTGGGTACACGGGGAATAACCGCAAAACTGTTGGGCTTTGAGCAAAAAATCTTTCCATGTCATGTGACATGTGACAATTGACCTAGCGTTCTTAAATGAACCCCACTATTGTCTCCATTGCACTAATATTTCATTTTAAGGAGAACTGCCTTTTAAAGTTTCAGCCTCTCATTTTTATCCCATTCTGGCTCCCTCTGGTATTGACCACTAGCTCTTACCCTTTGGAGAGAGACAGATTGGCACAGCACGATTGATCCAGGATTGACCTATTACATTTGCCCTGCTTAAAGAAGACTGAAAGGGCCACATTTGAAGGACATCTGTAAGTCTTAAGGTGAATGTTTCATGTTACAGTTCAGCTGCAACTGAAGCAGTGAAGAAGAAGTGGTATCAGCCCAGATGCACAATGTATTTCCTTTGGATGTTCCATCACCACTCACATATGATACAGCTGCTTGGGCTCTCTGTCCCGAGAAATATTTCAGGCAATTGGGGCTCTGTGTTTTGGTTGAGCTTCTGTACGAGACCTTAATTGATTTTCAGCCTTGGGCCGGAACTTGTTGTTTTTTCCTCTGGAGTCATTTAGCCCTTCCTGCGGCGAGTGTTTATATACTGTCCATTTGGATAAATAGAATATCAGACTTTTTCTAACCTATAACCCTTTAAGCCTGTACATGGAAGTGACGGAGATTTCTCATGGAAGCCTCTCAAGCTGGCTCGACATGCCCTAACCCCAAACAAGTAGATACGGGCAGGAGGGAGAAGACATGGAGACAGCAGGCGGACAAATTGCTTGGAGAAGCCAATGCCTGCAGGCAGCAGACGGCCCTTTGGTGTAGAGGAAGTGAAAGTGCTTTTAATAACCCATTATTCTGACCTCTGATTGAAACAGGAGGAAGCTCTTAAATCAAATCTCCGTGTGCTTATGTCTTACGCACATGCTTGGGATGCCACCATATCTTACTCAGAGACCATATTGGGCTTCTTTGTTTTATTACAGTTTCAGGGGACTTTATACCGATTTAGAAAAGTACATCTACTGCACGGTACTTATGCTCCACTTCCTGAGTAAAACAAGGTACTTCCGTGTCTGAGAGTTGCCTCATTTATTCATAATTGCTTGGTACAGACAATTAAGCCTTCTACTAGTTTCCTGATTATTTGGCAGGGGAGGAACCATTAATATTGAAGTCTACCGGGAAAAGACATGGCCGGACCTGTTCATATAATTGCATGGGGAGAGCAGTGCAAGAGTTGGCTTCAATAATCGCCAAAGAATAGGATGGCCCTGCACCAGCCAGCTACTGAGGCTCCATTTGTACCTGAAAAATGACAGCCACCACGATAGGAGCAGGGCAAACTAATGTGCATCATGTTTCTTAACCTATGAATCTCTCTCTGTATACAGACGTAGAGAGTAAACATTCCTATAATTGGGAAGGTGAAGTTAGTTCACAGTGCTTTCCTCATTGTCAGCGTTCCTTTGTTGGAATCCCTGCATTGGCTTTACTTCTGCCCACGAGGAACACTGTAAGGACCAGTCTGTAGTTGTGCCAATTGTCGCTCACCCTACCATTTCGGCCACATCTGAGCCGAATGAAGACATTAATTAAGAATGAACACACAGGACAAACATTGACGTGCATTTGGTGTCGGTGAAAATCGCAGTAAAAACAAGTCGCTAAAATATATAATTGTACTGTGAATTGTGCCAATTGTGTAACGAACTTGCCGGCTGTTGTTGAGTTGGCAAATTTACCATTTAATTCCTTCTATAAAAAAAAAGCCTTATGGATCTTGTAGTGAAGACTTTCTCTACTGGCCACTTGTCTCTTTGATGGTCCTTATGAATTCTTCAGAAATTGTCCTGTATGTTATAGCCCAGAGGGTTGCCACCTTTTCATAAAATTTCCACCGCCTGGTGGTGGGGCGTGGACAAAAGGGATAGGCAGTGATGTAAAATGGGCAGAGCCACGTAGTGCAATGGGCAGAAGGTGGAGAAAAGGTACGTTTTGTTAGGGGTATTTCAAATTTGTAATACCAGCCCCGGCCTTGGCAGGTGTTTTATGGCTAGGCCGGTAAAATACTGGCCGAGTGGCAACCCTACCAGAGGGTGTTCATTTCTAACAGCAATAACTGTACCCAAATTGCAGGGCCCCATGCGACAAAATTTCCTGGGCCCCCTGGGCTACGCCTACTGCAAGCCCCACCTACAGGTCCGCCCTCCCCACCACACAGTAAAAAAACAAAAAAAATATTGGTGGCTTGGGTTCCCACATGTTAATAAAAAATAAAAAGATATTGGTGGTCAGCGCCCCCCCATAAAAAAAACATTTGTGGCCCGGGCCCCCCCCCATTAAAAAATATTGGTGGCTAGGATCCCACATGAGAAAAAAAAATTGGTGGCCAGCCCCCCCCCCCCACCACATTATAAGAAAATTGGTGGCCAGGACCCCTTAAACGTCCATGCCTTCCCGAAGTCAGCAGCTCTCAGAAAGATGGGGGGCCCAGCTAATCAAGTAAGTGTGGCGTGGCAGGGCCCCCCTTTACCCTCGGGCCCCCTACAACTCTCCCCCCCTGTCCCCCCATGATGGCTGCCCTGACTGTACCTTCTTTACCTTTAAGAAGTTTTTTTAGATTTTTAAGATACTGCTATTTGTCTAGCATGAGAAATGTGAATACCTTATGTTTTAAAGGGGTAGCTCACCTTTCAGTTAACTTTTAGTATGCTATAGAATGGCAAATGTTAAGCAACTTTTCATTTGGCTTTAATTTTTTCTTTTTTATAGTTTTTTGAATGATTTGCCTTCTTCTTCTGACTCTTTCTAGCTTTCAAATGAGGGTCACTGACCCCATCTACCAACAAATGTTCTGTAAGGCTTCACATTTATTGTTATCGATACTTTATATCACTCGTCTTTTATATTGTCTCTTATTCAAACCAATACAGGGTCGTTAGGGTCATTTGGCAACCAGATGGCTGTAACTGCGAACTACAGAGCTGCTGAATAAAAAGCTAAATAACTCAAAAACCAACAAATAATGAAAAATCAAAACCAAATACAAATTGTCTCAGAATATCACTCTCTATGTCATAATAAAAGTTAACTCAAAGGGGAACAACCCCTGTAATAATACTCTCCCTACATGTCTTGCATTAGGACTGGCTCTTCAGCACCTTATAGTGAGCCCTTTATTGCATTTGTGGACAAAGTTATGGTGACACTATTGTTTTGAAGGGCAAGAAGGGCATTTGCCTTTTTCAACCCAGCCTGCCCCGTTAGCTCTCAGATTATCATAAAAGGCTAATATTGGCATTATTTCTCTTCCGCCAATTTACATGTATTTATTTTTCAAAGGAAATCTCTCCTTGATTTTGCCGGCAATGGGAAGGTGCTGGAAGGTGTATGGCTTTAATTGCTAAAGGCCAGGAAACAGACCGAGTGGCCGGCTAATTTCAGGCCCGGAGATCTAAGTCTGCTGTTAGAACTTCATTAGCTCCTTGTGTTTGACTGATGGTCTACCAGGAGCTCTGCTTTTGGCTTCATGTTCTCCTCCCGCCCAGCTTTAACCTTAGCTACTTCTGAACAGATTTATGGTGGCCAACTCCATTCATTCCTAAGCCACCTGGTAAAAGTACTTTATGAGCTGCCTTCTCCTATGGGGCTGTAACACAAATCATATCTCAGGCATATGTGTGGCTCCTGCGGGACACACAGTAATGATTTGCTGCCGTGGTGGGGTTATCTGGAGACTACTATAACCACTGCTCTCTGCAAATGATAAGCAGCTCCGACGAGGACTAACCCCATTGCCATTGTAGCAGGTGTCTGCACCCGCAGCCCTAACCCAGGCGCACGCTCAGCACCACAAACAAATTGTAATAAAACCCGACACTCACTAATTTGACAACATTGTGGTCACTTTCATTATTTAGCTCTGAATGCATTATTGTTCTTTCCTCTTTTGTCTGTAAACCACAATTTCACTGAAAAAAAAGAAGTAACAGCTCAACTTTCTTTTATTACTTTATTTTCCCGTCTCCTTAATGCGCATGTTTTTCTAATTAGATCCACTAATAATATGTGGCGGTGGCAGAGCAGAGCGGGCATGTGCCTGGAGGGTTATCCTCAGCAGGAGCCCTATGCAAAGAAAAAAAAATGATAAATATTTCATTATTACTTCAGCCTTACTTTTCCAGCATTCCTGTCCTCCCCATTACTGGTCCTAAAGGGTCAGACATTAGCTCAAGGAAACTCAAGTAATTCAGATTAATGTTCTTGTTGGCTGTGGGGGTTGTCCTAGTTTGGAATCGGAGGTCTGGACATTAGGGTTGGGTCAGACTGTTCCACTGGAGTGCACACAACTTCATATTTGTCCATGACTGTGGTGCCTTGTGCAGGTCCCACCACTCTATGACATCATCTATGAAGTCATCAGAATGGGCAGGTTGGATCTGGGTTCTTAAGCAATTTATCAACCTGATGGTACTGTACATTGGACACCAGTTGAGAAAGTGCAGGTCATGGCAGGTGGAGGTCTGGAAATTCCCTTTCTGCCCATCTGTCTGCTAATCATCATCTGTCCCTAAAATGTGAATTTTTCTTCTCTCCCATATGGATATATTTTAGTTATTGATCTTCCCTCTGTTGGTAAATGAGAGAGTTGAGTCTGGATATCAAAGCAGGCTTCTCAATCAACACCAACAATCACAACTCAATCTCCTTTCATTTTGTTCTATGGTAGAAACCCACTGCGGCTTCTCCCCCGGAAAACGTCCTCCTTTATTTCCTCGTTGATTGCACAGTAGGATTCTACTACGCAGGTGTTTCAAAGTGTTCTCCATTACCCCGTGCCCTGTGTTTTTGCAGCTGTGCAAATGGTTCAGAGTTGGTTATAACAGCAGGCGGCTGAGCAGTAGCATCTCATGACCCAAGAACATTCACTGAACCCCACCACTTCCCAGAGGCTATAAATGGGTTAAAACATATTTACCGGGTAGAACGTCTATCAGTGTTATCTGTAGAAGCAGGGCCAAGCTTTACAGAGGATTCAAGTCTCTAGCTCCTTTCAGAAACAGCCATTTGGGTTTTCCTGTAGAACCAGATTGGTTCTCCTCTGCCGCCTGCCCGCGCCGTCTGCCTCCATCTCTAAAGTATGCGTGCAAATCCTTTCGTCTCCGTGACTTAGTGGTTTTACGGCAGGTTTTGACTGACAGCAGTTGTGTTTTCTGGAGCGGATACCGGTTTGGATAAAGAAAGTTCAAATAGACACAGATATTCAGTGTGGTACAGTGCCAGCGATCAACTGAGACCCCCTGTGCCCTGAAAATATTTGGGGCATAAATGCTCTTTGGGTGGGAGCAGACCTGGTCTCTAAGGGAGACTTATCTAAATAAAGGAACATTTTGGACTCGTTTAAGTTGTCTATGCCAAGGCAAAGCATATACAAACCAATTAGTTCAATCACCAACTTGCTCCTTGGGGCATTCACATAAAAATTAAGGATTTGACAGGATAGAAGAAGGGACCTGTTGCATCAGCAGATAAGATGTTCAAACCTAGAGTCCGACTGGGAGGCCCAAAAGACCCGGAGTCCGCCCAGTCCGACCCTGTTCAAACCTGCCTGATTCCCAAACTGACCAATATCCATAATACATGGATATTGGTCAGGATTGGCAGCCCACCTTGCACAAATAATTGTAAGAAACTTGATTTTGTACAATATAATAAGTACACGTATGACCAGCTGTAGGGGCAGATTTATTAAAGTTCACATTTTGTTCCCTTTGCTCAATTTCAACTGCAACCTCTGTTTTTTTTTTCCCTGCAGGTAGATTTTTTATTTTACATTCATAAAAAGTGAGGGACAAACATTTCACAATTTCCCCCGATGTACTAAAGCGGTTTTCGAAATATTGCCGTTCGTTTTCTCTCCCACATTTTTCATTAGGTTTGAGGCTGCAAAACTAATAGCCAAGGGCAAAATATGAAAACGTTGATACATCTACAAAATGTATAAATGCACAAAATCTTGGCTATGATGCGAGTTATATTTTTAAAAAAATCCAGTGGTGGAAATAATAGGAACGTAAACTGTTTTTTTTTCCTTCTTCTCTAACATATTTCTGAAAAAACTTTTTTTCAATCATTTTTACAAATTTAACTTTTAAAAAAAAAATCTAATTATAAAATAGCTTGTATGTTGTAAACACACCTCCCATTGATTCTATAGAGGCTCTGTTGAGTTAACCTGCCACATTTTTTTTCATTTGAATTTTTGAGATTTTTTTTTTATTGACTCAATATACAGGTATGGGGTCTGTTATCCAGAATTCTCAGGACTTGGGGTTTTCTAGATTAGTATAAGGAGATCCAAATTCTTTAATGTGGATCTCCATACCTTAAATCTACTTAAAAAAAAAATCTTAAACATTAATTAAACCCAATAGGCTGGTTTTGCTTCCAATAAGGATTAATTATTTCTTAGTTAGGATCAAGTACAAGGTACTGTTTTATTTCTTACACAGAAAAATAAATAATTAAAAAAGATTTGGATTATTTGATTAAAATGGAGTCTTCCCATAATTAGAACATTTCTGGATAACTGGTTTCAGGATAAAGGATCCCATAACTTTAGGTGTTTGGGAAGAATTTTTTGAGAAAATAACCAATAATAGCAAATGCCTGAAGACCAACAACTCCGAGCAACTTCACTTCACTGGAGAAAAAGGAAACCATATAAAAAAATGTATTAATTATTTGATTAAAATGGAGTCTATGGGAGACGGCCTTCTTGTAATTCGGAGCTTTCTGGGTAAGGGGTTTCTGAATTCTCACAATGGACACTTTTGGGAAATATGTGATTTTTCTGAAGAATTTTTGAGAACATAACCAACAGCAACAAATGCCTGAAAACCCGACAACTCCGGGTAACTTCACTAGTTCTCAACGATGTCTGGAACGGTTGGACACAATGGAATCAGCGGTGTGTCGTACAGATGGTTCTCCTTTCAAGAGAATATTCTTGATTGTAAATCCCGTCCATGTGCACTCGCAGTACATGCAGAAGTAATAAAGGAAGAGTTCATCTTGGTGCAGGCGGTAGGGGTTTTTTTTTCATTCTTCAGGGTCACTGAATTGCAATGTTTAAGCGTGGCCTTCCACTTCAAAGATCAGTACCCTAACCGCAAAGCCGTCGGTTTTTGCCAGCTTGTTATGGCGTTCCTTTGTATTTCTCCCTGCCGCTATCTGACACAGAGTCATGTTCGGCCAGATTTTCATGCACAATCTAGGCTGCAGTTTAACACTAATCCACTTCATTAGGCTGCTCCTGCTACCAGCACTATAAACATGATCTACAGCCCCTCTCGCTTTATTCGCCTCCCCCCCCCACTCAGCAGACGGTAATACTATACACTTAATTTCCACATTTCTGAAATTCCCCAGAAGAGGCGATTTAAAAATGAAAACAGTGCTCGCATTAACTCAAATAATCCAGTGGTCTAAACAATCCGTGAATGGCCCCGTTCAGTCTTCTTGCTGCTATTCTGCAAACAGAGCCCAAACCCCAGCCCCTGAAATAAAGGCCCCTGTTTTATGGGTCCCTGTTTTAAAACCGTAATAAAGTTTCCTGGGCAGGACATTAATTAGAGAGGTTATCAAAATAAGAGCAACTGTTATAATTTGCGATTGTGTAAAATGGAGGAAGTGGAGGCACCGTTGGGAGCTCATGAATCACAAGATGGAAGCAATCTTCTGGCTAACTAAACATTCAGACTTTGTACTAAGTCACCGCGTGTGTATCCAACTCCACAAACCGGAACCTGCCTTGTGTTTACATGAAATGGATAAAGCCATGCACGGCGACCATCTGGGGCAAATCCGTCCAGTATCTCCTTTTGCTCCTACTGTAATCTGAATTGAACCCTACGTATACATCAACCTGCCCCAGACCCCGAAAGATGAAGAAAGAGATGGAAGCTACGGAGATCCTATGTCATTAGGGAGATGCGTTCCTGAATATTTATTTATTTATTAAAATCCAAATGTTAAAATCTCGAAAAATTTACTAGAATACTAGTATTTTCAAGATTTTATACCTGTACCCTGATGCTCCAAAAAGCCGAATCCTAAAATTCATCATCACAGACCTGTTGAGGTCCTGTATAAGTCAATGGGAGGGGCACCTATCTCAATTTGATGTTTTCTTGGTCTGCGCTGGGTTTAAACCAAAAATCGGACTTTTTTCAGGCAAAATCACGAAAAAATTAGAGCAATTTGGGGAAAAAGCCCCCAAAAAAATTGAGCGATTCAGGTTTCTGTTCGATTTTATTGAGTTTTTCCGCTATCTTATTAAATCAAGTTTTTTTTTATTAAGCTATAAATATATATAATATATATTATATAATACACAAAAGCCATGAATATCTTGTAAATTATATCCTTATAAACGGTGAGTTCTGATGTCATCAGTTATAAACGGTGAGTTGTGATGTCATTTCTGTCACATGACTCAATGAAATTTGTGTATTATAATAAATAAAGTACCCCCAGTTGCAAAGGCCTTCAGCCTCGTGTTTTTATATGGTCATGAAACTCCTGGGTAACTTATAATATCCTCATAATTTACAAGAGGGGGTACTTTATTCACTATATATTATATAAGCACTGCGTATCTTGACAGCGCTATATAAATAAATGATGATGATGATATATTATATAATTATATTATTCTGTGAATTAAATCGCTTTTATTAGCATGTGTGTCCACACAGATGCTAATAAAAGTGATTTGATTCACAGAATAAGTTGGAGTGCGGTTCTATGCAACCGATTAAGTAATACTTTTTTGAACCTGCACCCACATTAACATAATAAATCCGTATTCGAGTGCGGCTTCCTGAGAACATATATAATAAATATATGATTATATGTAAACGTTAGCAGTTATTTGCTGAATCAATATCGCCTTTATACTACATAAGACCTGTGAGTGCTTGCCTATCTTCGGATGTCTATCTACTTATCTGCTGGTTGCACTCAGGCACTTTCTATTAGGGATGCACTGAATCCACTATTTTGGATTCGGCCGAACCCCCGAATCCTTTGTGAAAGATTCGGCCGAATACCGAACCGAACCCTAATTTGCATATGCAAATTAGGGGGGGGGAAACAGTTTTTACTTCCTTGTTTTCTGACAAAAAGTCACGCAATTTCTCTCCCCACCACGGATTCGGTTTGGCTAGGAAGAAGGATTCTGACGAATCCGAATCCTGCTGAAAAAGGCCGAATCCTGCCCAAATCCCGAACCGAATCTTGGATTCGGTGCATCCCTACTTTCTATACATTTATACGCGCTGTGCCGGCTCCCAACAGCTCTCTATATAGGGGGCGTTTGCATATACAGGAGATGCCTAGAGGTTTTGGGCCTATATGTGTATATTATTATTATGGATATTTCAGTGGTGATCATATTTTGTTCTCTTTTTTGGGTTCTCCCCGTGAAGGCCACCACTGAACCAGTGAGCGTTTCATGAGCGCACTTTCAGCCTGGCACAAAATCCCGCAGAACATCACCTTATCTGATCTCAAATAAACTCGCTGGTTTGGGAGTTGGTATTTTTAGGAAGACTGACTTGTTAGAGGAATTATGCAGTTACAAGTCAATGTGGTCACAGCTGGTTTTGGTTTCTTGGTTAATCCACCTGATTAGAAGCAACAGGTCCTGCTGTTTTCTTATTCCTCACACTGACACCTAGTGGTCACCCGACGGGGTCACCCTATACCGAGTAGTTTCCATAATCGTCACGGATCAGCCCAAGTGTTGCTAAAAACAATTTAATTATCAGCAAGGGCCTTGAAATCAAATACTTATTTATAAAGGTAAAACATACGACATGCTTAGTTCCCCTGTGTGCGTCACTTTTGTATGTGCTGTTACAACAGAATTTTTGCAATTATCGGCAAACTTAGGGGGTTATTTATCAAAGTCCGAATTTATCTGCTACAAACTCCAATCAAATCCGCTCAGGTTTTTTACGCTTATTTATTATTACATTTTCCCCCAAAAAATTGCTTTGGGGGGAAAAAAAAATCTGATTTTTTTTCATCTGATTTCAACAATTTTTTTCGGCATTTTGACCCGAAAACTTTGAAGTTTTGCATGAAACCCAGCGCATATCAAAAAATCATTGGGACTTCTCCCATTGACTTATATGCCAGATTCAGACTTTTTCATCATCGGGGTTTAATAAATTCTGAAAAATTTGTGATTTTTTTTTAAAAGTCTGATTTTATTAAAAGAATTAAAGTTTTTCGTGATTTTTGCATTCAGAGTTTAGTAAATAACCCCCTTGGAAAACTGCATGGAGAACAGTGTAGATAGTAAATTGTATAAGCAGCACTTATGCAATTTTACTAAATATGCTGGTTTTAGTGCAAGATTTTGGCAGGGTTTTCCCACAATATTTTACACCCATCATTTTTAAAAACATACATGTTTAACCCTGCGAATGTAACTCCTTGTAATACTTAGGAGGTTATTTATCGTAATCCGATTTTTTTTTTTTTTTTTTTTTAAATAAAAAAGTCCTACCAAACTAGAATCCACGATGTGACCTTACTTATTATTAAAGAAGCATGATTTCATCGGATTGGGGACAAACTCTATAAAATTGAGCAAAAATCCGAATCATACGTTTTTTTCTGGCTTTTTCTTGAAATAGTCGGATTTTCGGGCTAATTCCAGCACAGACCACAGAAACGATCAAATAAGATAGGGACCTCTCCCATCAACTTATAGACAAACTCGGCAGAACTGAGACCTTATTTATTATTAAAAAAAGCATGATTTCATTGGATTGGGGACAAACTCGATAAAATCTAGCAAAAATCCGAATCATACGATTTTTTCGGGCTTTTTCTCGATAATAGTTGGATTTTCGGGCTAATTCCAGCACAAACCACAGAAACTATCAAATAAGATAGGGAACTCTCCATTGACTTATATACAACCTCGGCAGATCTGGGATGCCGGATTTCCTTTGACATTTTGCATCCTCGGGGTAGAATAAATCTCATAAAATTCTAGTTTTTTTTTTTTTTACACTTAAAATTCGGATTTTATAGTCGAATTTTTCAAGTTTTTGGCATTTGGGCTTTAATAAATAACCCCCTTAATGTTTTCCTGCATTTGAAGTAATTTTTTCACACTTTACACCAACTTTTCCATCAAGCCTGATTTTGTTTTCCTGGATTTTACTTTTTTTTTTTTTTTTCGGTCTCTTGGAAGAAATAGAGTTTTGTCTGTTTATTTTCAGAGTATATCATTCTAAGTAAGCAGGTGAGTAAAGGTATAGGATCTGATATCCGGAAACCAGAAAACTCCAAATTACAGAAAGACCATCTCATATAGACTCCATTTTATCCAAATATTCAAAATTTTTAAAAATGATTTCTTTTCTCTGTAATAATAAAACAGTAGCTTGTACTTGATCCCAACTAAGATATAATTAATCCTTACTGGAAGCAAAACCAGCCTATTGGGTTTATTTCATGTTTACATGATTTTCTAGTAGACTTAAGGTATGAAGATCCAAATTACAAAAAGATCCCTTATCCGGACAGGTCCCATATCAGTACTTAGATAAACCTCGTGAAATCTCATCCAACATTTATTTTTTTAAAAAATGGCTGTTTTGTAATTTGAAATTTATTTGATAAATTCTTTATTGCAATTCTAAATCTGGCCCAAGTTGCAACAAAATTTACTTTAATGAAATCATTTTGCTTTCTGTGTTCCCGCCAGCCTTAAATGTTGTGTTTTGTTACTAGAGTCACAGCTATTGGTTGCTAGGGAGGCTGCATGTAGAAAGTGGTTTAAATTCCAGGTTTTCCTTTTTTCCCCCTGTATTTATTTTACTTATATATATCACTTATTCTCATTTTCTGTTCACAGTTGCTAAACGATTTTGTATTTAAAACTGTACGTGGTTGCTGGAAAAATACGTTTATCCAGAGAACTACGTGGGGCGTTATAAAGGTATGGAACCTGTTAACCAGAATGCTGGGTTTTCTAGATAATAGGTCTTTCTGTTATTTGGATCCCCATATCTTTAGTCTATTAAAAACTTATTTAAACATATCCTTGTTTTGCCTTCAGTAAGGATTCATTATATCTTCGTTGGGATCATGTATAAACTTAGAATTAGAAAATAATAATTATTTTATTAAAATGGAGTCTTTGGGGGGGCGGCCTCTCTGTAATTGGATGGATAACAGGTTTCCAGATAACATTAGGGTTGCAACCTGTCTGGTTTTGACCATAACAGCCCAATTTTTGGAAGGGCTGCCCGGGTCAAGACTGCCTGTCCGGTTTTTCAAATTAGGAAAATTGGGCAGTATTCCCTGAGATTTTTGGGGGCGATCGCTGCATCATAGCTCCGCCCCTGATGTTACAACCCACCCCCCGGCGCATCATGGCTCTGCCCCAGTTACCCACCCCCTGTCCACAGTCCGATTGGGCAAAAGGTGGCAACCCTAGATCCCATACCTGTACAGTTCAGTTAAAGGGAAAACTATACCCTGTTTATAAGCAGGCTTTACCTTCACTTGTAACAAATGTTGAGTAAAACACCTTGACATTATATCCATTTGCTTAGGGGACATTATTTTATATGGATTTATTCTTATCACTGGGGGCAGCCATGATTGCAGTGATGAGTCATGCGCAGACTTGTCTAAATCCCGCCCTCTAGTGGAGAAACTGGTAATAAGCCTGTTCAGCTCCACCAGGCAATAACCTTTGGGACGTCTCATCTCCCAATTAAAGGTCTACCCTCTCTTTTTTTTAAGAAATAATGTAAATTTTGCAAAGTCAGGGGCATCCAAACTGCTGCCCTAAGGCTGTGTTTATGTTGGCATTCTGTTGTAGTTCAGCGGCACCTGGATGCTTGTAGTTTTTCCATTCTTCTGCTAAGTGGATTAAGGACATGAGTAGAGGAATAAATAGAGCCACAGAACATTTTCAGTTGGAGGGTGTTGTTCCGCGCCTGCCTTAGTCTGAATGTTGTTTCTCGGGCCGAACAACACAGGAAGAGCTTGCATTCCTCCGTCCATGGGCCCAAGCCCAGAGGTAGCAGTATTTCTGCTCCGTAATTAAATACAGATGTTCTATCTTGTTTCCAGGTTAATATTAGCTGTGCTAAGGCCCTTCAACACAAACACACACAGAAACATTTCAAGCTTTTTGCTCTGCTTTTAAATGTCTGTTTAATTCTTGTTTCTCTGTTTGTTAGTGCTCAGAATAACCTCAGCCTTGTCTCCCCGGTTATTTCAGGAGCAACTCCCGCTGTGTATGAAAAGCTCATTGTTCTCTTTAGAGCAAAGGTTCCCATACTGTAAAGTTACCCCCCCATTCCAAATCAGCTGATGGGGTCACTAGGGTGAGATATGGTGATTATTTATACCCTGGGTACCCCTGGAACTATAGCAGGGTGACACCCCAATGTTTCTATATATCTGTAACCTTGTTATGAGCTAAGGGGGCCCAGTCTGAAGGTCAGTTAGGGGGAGATTTGGGGTGAGTGTTTATTTGTACCCTGGGTACCCCTGGAACTATAGCAGGGTGACACCCCAATGTTTCTATATATCTGTAACCTTGTTATGAGCTAAGGGGGCCCAGTCTGAAGGTCAGTTAGGGGGAGATTTGGGGTGAGTGTTTATTTGTACCCTGGGTACCCCTGGAACTATAGCAGGGTGACTGTTACCCCAATGTTTCTATATATCTGTAACCTTGTTATGAGCTTATGGCCTTTTTGGGGTGAGCACTATAGTGAACTAAATATGTTGGAACTATAGTGGGATACATACATTGTATCCTGTATCATATGTTTTATAAATCCTTAATGTTATTCTAAGTTAATAGGGGCCATGCTGAGTTACAAAGGGCGGTGCCTGAAAGTGAACTTCTATTTGTGGCGTAGCCCTTGTGTTACTACAGAATCTCCAAATTGTCTAAATCACAGGATAAACATGTTGATCTATATGTTTGTATCTGACTAGTTCCATTTCCTCAGGGGTTTAATCAGCCTATTAATGAGCAGGAAGAGCAATAGAATATGGGAATGAGAGGCTCCTGTGCAAATGAGTAAATATTAATACTACGGAATCCCTGCAGGAAAGGGAGATAATCTGAGTGGTATGTTAATAGATTGTGCCGGGAAGCCCCCTTACTCTGTGTTTTTCTGTTCAGATGTCCCTACATGGCTCATATTAACTACCAGCAGCATAGGTATTCCCCTGTACTAAGCACAATTCAGCAGGAACAGCCCCTATGTTTGCTCATAGTCTGTACAGAGAGATCCCATAAAACTATGGCAGCATAGGTATTCCCCTGTACTAAGCACAATTCAGCAGGAACAGCCCCTATGTTTGCTCATAGTCTGTACAGAGAGATCCCATAAAACTATGGCAGCATAGGTATTCCCCTGTACTAAGCACAATTCAGCAGGAACAGTCCCCTAAGTTTGTTAATAGCCTGTACAGAGAGATCCCATAAAACTATGGCAGCATAGGTATTCCCTGTACTAAGCACAATTCAGCAGGAACAGTCCCCTAAGTTTGCTCATAGTCTGTACAGAGAGATCCCATAAAACTATGGCAGCATAGGTATTCCCTGTACTAAGCACAATTCAGCAGGAACAGTCCCTAAGTTTGCTCATAGTCTGTACAGAGAGATCCCATAAAACTATGGCAGCATAGGTATTCCCCTGTACTAAGCACAATTCAGCAGGAACAGCCCCTATGTTTGCTCATAGTCTGTACAGAGAGATCCCATAAAACTATGGCAGCATAGGTATTCCCCTGTACTAAGCACAATTCAGCAGGAACAGTCCCCTAAGTTTGCTCATAGTCTGTACAGAGAGATCCCATAAAACTATGGCAGCATAGGTATTCCCTGTACTAAGCACAATTCAGCAGGAACAGTCCCTAAGTTTGCTCATAGTCTGTACAGAGAGATCCCATAAAACTATGGCAGCATAGGTATTCCCCTGTACTAAGCACAATTCAGCAGGAACAGTCCCCTAAGTTTGTTAATAGCCTGTACAGAGAGATCCCATAAAACTATGGCAGCATAGGTATTCCCTGTACTAAGCACAATTCAGCAGGAACAGCCCCTTAAAACTATGGCAGCATAGGTATTCACCATTTACTAAGCACATTTCAGCAGGAACAGCCCCCTAAGTTTGCTTATAGTCTGTACACAGAGATCCCCCATAAAGCTATGGTAGCATAGGTATTCCTCTGTACTAAGCACAATTCAGCAGGAACAGTCCCCTACGTTTGCTCATAGCCTGTACAGAGAGATCCCATAAAACTATGGCAGCATAGGTATTCACCATGTACTTAGCACAATTCAGCAGGAACAGCCCCCTAAGTTTGCTCATAGTCTGTACAGAGAGATCCCATAAAACTATGACAGCATAGGTATTCCCCTGTACTAAGCACAATTCAGCAGGAACAGCCCCTTAATTTGCTCATAGTCTGTACAGAGAGATCCCATAAAGCTATGGCAGCATAGGTATTCCTCTGTAGTAAGCACAATTCAGCAGGAACAGTCCCTTAATTTGCTCATAGTCTGTACAGAGAGATCCCATAAAACTATGGCAGCATAGGTATTCCCCTGTACTAAGTACAATTCAGCAGGAACAGCCCCTTAATTTGCTCATAGTCTGTACAGAGAGATCCCATAAAACTATGGCAGCATAGGTATTCCCTGTACTAAGCACAATTCAGCAGGAACAGTCCCCTAAGTTTGCTCATAGTCTGTACAGAGAGATCCCATAAAACTATGGCAGCATAGGTATTCCCCTGTACTAAGCACAATTCAGCAGGAACAGTCCCTTAATTTGCTCATAGTCTGTACAGAGAGATCCCATAAAACTATGGCAGCATAGGTATTCTTCTGTACTAAGCACAATTCAGCAGGAACAGTCCCTTAATTTGCTCATAGTCTGTACAGAGAGATCCCATAAAACTATGGCAGCATAGGTATTCCTCTGTACTAAGCACAATCCAGCAGGAACAGTCCCTAAGTTTGCTCATAGTCTGTACAGAGAGATCCCATAAAACTATGGCAGCATAGGTATTCCCCTGTACTAAGCACAATTCAGCAGGAACAGTTTAAGTTTGCTCACAGTCTGTACAGTGGGAAAATATCAAGTTATAGATTTCCTTTAAATATAATATATTTTTAGCTGTTTGTTGTATTCCATTCGATTAACCGTTTCTGCCATTGCAGAGACTTCTCTGTTAATCAAAGTCTGATGAAGAGTACTCAGGATATAATATTAACTTCTTTGGGTTGTCAGCAGAAACATTTATTTGTAGGAAACAGAGACCCCAGTTGATATTAAGTAACTGATAAATGGATTAAGGATCTGTAATAAACATCCCAATCTCCATCGTTTGGGCTCTGATCAGAGGAATGGCTCTACTTCAGCTCAATTACAAAAGCAGATTTCATAAAGGAAATCATAAACCAGTTCTTGGCTGGAGGGTTGCCATCTAATCTGACCTGGTCCCATACAGGCCATAAATATGCTCTGCAGTGCTGATGTGTCTACCAGAAATCACCCACATTTTGTGAGAGACACCCTCATTTAACCCCCCCATCACCCAATCATCCGTAACAGCCACTCTCAGTAATTTCCATCCGAATATTTACTCACTTGCTCTGTTGAAATGAAGAGAATCGGCACCGGAGATATTAGTACAGGTCTGGGACCCGTTATGCAGAATTCTATAAACCTGGGGTTTTCCTGATAAGGGGTCATTCCATTATTTTGATCCTTATACTATAAAAACCATTCAAACATTAGAGGGCAGGTTTATCAAAGGTCAAGGTGAATTTTCGAATGAAAAAAATTTGAATTTCGAACTATTTTGTGTGTACTTCGACTAGGGAATAATAATAATAGAATTTGAAAAAAAATTTGAATAACGAAATTTATCATGTACTGTCTCTTTAAAAATTCGACTACGACCATTCGCCACCTGAAACCTGCCAAATTGCTGTTTTAGTCTATGGGGGACCTCCTACAACCTATTTGGAGTCAATTGTTGGACTTTGAAAATTTTTTTTTGGGGTAAAAACTTCGAACCAAATACAGACCTATTCGATCGAAAACGGACTTATTCGACCAAAAAAAACCTTTGACTTAATTTCCGTTGGTCTTTTTGAATTTGAATTTCGATGTTTTTTCAGTTCGACCCTTGATAAATATGCTCCTAGATAAATATAATTGTTTTGCATCCAGTAAGGATTGATTAAATCATACTTTGGGTACAATGCACTGTTTTATCATTACAGGGAAAAAAGAATACATTTTTTCATTTTTAATTACAATGGAGTCTGTGGGAGATGGAGCTTTCCGGATACAGGTATGCGACCTGTTATACAGAATGCTTGGGACATGGCATTTTCCAGATAATGAATGTTTTCATAATTTTTATCTTCATACCGTAAGTCTCCTAAAAAAATCATATAAACATGAAATAAACCCAATAGGCTGGTTTTGCTTCCAATAAGGATTAATTATATCTTAGTTGGGATCAAGTACAAGCTACTGTTTTATTATTACAGAGAAATAGGACATTTTCTTCAAATTTTCATAGAAAATTTGGATAAAATAGAGTCTATAGGAGATGGCCTTTCCATAATACGGAGCTTTCTGGATATTGGGTTTCTGGATAATAGATCCCATACCTGCAATAGGTTTCTGAATAATGGATCTCATTCCGGTACCTACAAATGAAAGAGCTGCAGTGAGCACCTATTGGAATCATTGGTTTCTAATAATCTAATAGGATGTTATACACAATGTGAGGCGCCTGGGGTTTTCTTGAAAAGGAATCTTTCTGTAATTTGGATCCCCTTTTTTTGTGAACATGCTAAATATCATGTAAACCTTAAATAAACCAATAGGTTTTGTTTTGCCACTAGTGATAGGAATTTATTCGTCAGGCGTGTATTTCCGTGTTTTGCTGCCGGCACGAATTTGCAGAGAAAATTCACAGGCGTCAAAGTTTAACCATTAACTGGCGATGATTAACAGACGCCCATTGACAAAATTAGCTTTTCGCAAATATTTTACCCGTTTTGCGAATTTCATAGGAAATACTCGAATTTCATGGTGAAACGAAACGGAACAAATTCACTATTTGCCACCAATATGAATAGTTACTATTAAGTACAGGTATAGGATCCCTTATCCGGAAACCCGAAATCCAGAAAGCTCCGAAATACGTAATGGCTGTCTCCCATAGACTCCATTTTATCCAAATAATCCAAATTTCTAAAAATGATTTCCTTTTTCTGTGTAATAATAAAACAGTAGCTTGTACTTGATCCCAACTAAGATATAATTAATCCTTATTGGAGGCAAAACCAGCCTATTGGATTTATTTAATGTTTAAATGAATTTCTAGTAGACTTAAGGCATGAAGACCCAAATTACGGAAAGATCCGTTATCCAGCAAACCCCATGTCCCGAGCATTCTGGATAACAGGTCCCATACCTGTACAATGTCCTGTTTTACTATTACAGAGAAAAAGTAAATCATTTTAATAATGCTTTAGAAGGAGACTATGCAAGATAGCTTTCCTGTAATCCCATACAGGTATGGGATCCTTTATCCGGAAGCCCGTTATCCAGAAAGATCCGAAAGGGAGTCTCCCATAGACTCAATTTTATCCAAATATTCCACATATTTACAAAATGATTTCCTTTTTCCCTGTAATAATAAAACAGTCGCTTGTACTTGATCCCAATATAATTAATCTTTATTGGAAGCAAAACCAGCCTATTGGGTTTATTTAATGTTTACATGATTTTCTAGTAGACTTAAGGTGTGAAGATCCAAATTACAGAAAGATTGATTAGCCGGAAAACTCCAGGTCTTGAGCATTCTGGATAACAGGTCCCATACCTGTATTTGTTCCAATACATGAAACACCATTAGCAAGCACCTATTGGAGTTATTTGTTTCTATCTTATAAATGGAACTGATTCAGAGAGCCAAGTCATTCGGTTGTCCCCAAGTGGTCAGGTCTACAACAATTCAGCCAATCACTGGGTTGCCGAGATGCCTCCAGGTCCATAAAGACAGACACAATAAATCTGAAAGTTCTCCATGTGGATATAAGTCACGCAGCCAACTTGTTTGGATCTCCGTTTCACGTATGGTTTAAGCTGAAGGTCCGTCCTTGCTGACTCGAGCTTCTGGGTGGCTCAGTGCTGAACCAGGAAGCCTGTGCCGCTGACTTGACACGTTTTACTGTTTGAGAGCACGAGTGTCCGACTGCCAACTATTGTTCTTGTTCTGGCAGTAACGGGGGAAAATTAATATCCACGGTTTCACACTCAGGAGAACGCAGGAATTTTGTCTTGTTGCACAATTGAAGGTCTAATTCGGCTAAGAAAAATGTTTATTTCTGCTTCAAAAATATTTGTCTTTTTTTTAAATTTTTTTGCTGTGTGGTATCAGACTCAAAATAGAAGCGGTCTTTTGGATGCAGTCCCCATAAAAAAAAGAGGTCAGTGAGCACCCGTTCTGATATTTTTGGGATTTAAAATAAAGTAGGAGAGAAAGTGCTACGCAGTTCTTCTTGGCTGTATGGGAATCTTCGAAAAATGGCACTTCTAATGTTAGAAAGGAAGGTGGGTTCAAATAAAGTAAAAACCCCTAAGTTATCAATTAAATACACATACCACCCAACTTTCCCTTTTTTAGAGGGACAGTCCCTCTTTTGACAGCTCAACCCGCAGTCCCTCTATGGAAAGTCCCGTTTTTCTCTGCACTGAACAGCCAGAAAAAGAAACATAATTTCTAACTTAATTGGCTTTTGCAGAGAGCCCAAAACAGCGAGAGCAGAAAATAAGATACTTTTGTAACAATTTCGAGATAAGCAAATAAGTAATTGTAACAATATAAGATAACGGGTCTCTTGGGAGAAGTTAGACTCACAGCTTAAAGGGCAATTCCCCTTCATTAGCAAAACTGTAATAACTGAAACAAATACAGAAACAGGTTCAACCTTTCATATTCTGCCAAATTTTGTAAAATGAACTTGGTAATTAGGGGGTGTGGCCGAAAAAATTTCACGGCAAAAAAAATGTTGCAGCAACTTTTTTTTGTCCCTTTTTTTTTATTTCCTAAATGTTGGGCTTCATGAATACAGATGGTATTAACACGACTGTAGAGATAGTATAACAATAAAAAGCCAACAATGGAACAATAACCCTCAATCAAAAAAACCCTGATTTGGCCAGAACTGCTGGTGCCTAATAGTGCCTAAATTGGATATATTTAATCACAAACAGTAAACCTCAAGCTGCATGTTGTAGAGCTTTAGCTCTCTTGCTTATAGGAGAAGGAAAGCTACGGAGGCAGTTTATTGCCAATAGATTAGCCGCAATAGTGCAAGCTAGAATGCTATATTTATTCTATAGAATGTTTTACCATACCGGAGTAAAAAGCTCTAGAAGCTCTCTGTTTGTTTAGGATAGCAGCTGCCATATTAGCTTGACGTGACAACACTTCCTGCCTGAGTCTCTCCCTGTTCACTTATAGCTCTGGGCTCAGATTACAGCGGGGGGGAGAGGAACAAACTGAGCATGCTCAAGCCCTAGCCCTGGAGGTTTAAGCTGAAAACAGGAAGTCTGATACAGAAGCCCATGAGTACACAATAGAGGAGGACTCGGAGCAACATTAGTTTGAGGTTTTACTGGTATATTTAGGTGGACCATTCTGATAAGGTTTACTTAGTTTTAACCTTTCCTTCTCCTTTAAAAGACAAGGAAAGTCCTGTTATACGTTGGGGTGCCAAAGGTTAGGCACCCCCAAGTGATTGCATTTATTTACCTGACCCCCCGGGCTGGTTATCCTATCAGGAGAAAAATGCACCGACCCAGGATTTTTCCACGGAGCGATCCTCTTCCTGCTGATTCTTTTTTCTCATTGCTGTGCATGCGCCGTAGAGCTGAAAGCCGAACCTTAATGAAACAGTCGCTATTTCAATCGTCTGCGCATGCGTCTGCCCCAGGAAATTAGAAGCAGGAAGAGGATCGCTCCGTGGTGCTCACTGGTATAACCCCGGGCCGGTGCAGTTTTCTGCTGATAGGAGCACCAATAGAAGTGGGGAAGTACAGTTCAAGAGAATAACGTGGACACTGGGTGTTGGTGTAATATTGAAGCATATTGCACTATTTTTTTTTTTTTTCTCTGTTGCCATAGGTGCTGATCTACATACAAACTTTGGAGACTTTTTTTTATACAGCTGAGAGACTGTGGAGAGATCGGCAAGAGAAAGTTATTCTAAAAGACAGTTTTTTCCTAAAAGTTTTGGAAATTTTGATCACTCCAAATCCAGCACTACTAACTGATACATTTAAAAAAGAACATGTTTTCCCATGACAGTATCCCTTTAAGAAGACTATGGAAACAATATTGCATGTCTAGCCTTCAGCTTCTGCTGAGATAGTAGAAATTTTTAGTTTAGCAACATCCGAAGCGCCACAGATTTCGCACACCTCCTCTCACATGCATTTTACTGGCATTGGCTACTTCAGGTCAGATTGAGGCCTTAAGGAGATTGTCAATTGTACAGTATGTCTAGCCTTTGGCTTTGGCTAATATAATACATATAGTATTCTAGTTCAGGAACACATGGAGGGCTGCAGATTTTCTAAAGTGTCTGACTGTCTGTACATGATCAAAAACACTTTGCCTTGCAAGGCAACACAATGTCAACTAGTATCTAGATAGTAAGGCTGCAAGCCAGATTTCTATGACTATCCACCTCCATGTAAGACATATAAGTGACTCCAGATGTGGGCCACCATCATATCTATGGATTAGGTAAAAGGGTTGTGAGTTCCACTTGGGTAGATAGTTGAGTTGGGGTTTCTTATAGGGTTCAGGTCCACCGAATGAAACCTTAACAAGACGTTTGTATAACCCAACAGATGTTTCACTGCTCCACCTCTTTTTGGTGGCACGTCACTCTCCGGTTACCCTTTTTTCATATGTTAATTGTAATGGTGCCACGGTAGCTTTGAACAGTTTAGAAGACTTGAAGGCCTTCCTTCATTTTTTTCCCACCTTCATTTTAAGAACAAGGTTTATAGAGTCTGCTCCATCTGGTTACCATTACCTGTAAGATGTTCAGCTTGTACGTGTCTCTTGGAGGTCAACCACCATTGTTCTACAGAAGAGCTTGATGGAAACCAGCTGCAGGACTTTCCCTTCACTTGTGTTCTGTGCAGCACGGATTATATTACCATTCACCCGATGACTTCATGTCTGAGGCAAAAACACTTCTGTACATAAAATCGCTCTTGTCGGCTTGGTGCACCTTATTGAATCATCTGATAATTATTTTTTTTCTTGTGATTTTAGTTATGTTAGTATCTTAATCCTGAGCCCATTATTTAACCATGAACATTCATGTACAGGATTAAACCCTCAGATGTCACAGGCCAAAAACAATTCTGATACTTTAGCCCCTTGTGGTTCTACAACTACTTGGTGAACTAGAATTTTTAGCAAACATTTCTGTGGAAGAGGCTGACACCTCCCTGCCACTTCTGTTTAGAGCCATGTAGATGAGTCAACTCCAAACCAGGCAAGTTAGTACTTTTTGGTCATTCATGCTGGTCAAAAGAGGCCTTGTCTTTAATATAAAGGAATGTTTTTTAACTCAAGTGGCTCATCATGACAACTCTTGACATAGATCATTCATTATTTCTCTTAATTGAATATGAATGTTATGCCATGGGGCAATGTCACCAACAATCCAGCAATGTATCTGCCATAACTGCCCCCTTGGATGCCATCTGTGGAAGCGGGGCAGAACATGGGTTTTAAAACTTTGGTCCGCGTTGTGAAGGGAAGGATCGAGTGTGGGTGGGAAATTTATGACTACTAATGTGGACATGGAGTAAAAATGCATACAACTAATAAAAGAAGGCTGCTCCAGAACCACCTTCCACTGAACGCCGCTGCCTCACAGCTCCTTCATATACTATTGCCATGAGACTCCCAGGTGCTTAGCCACCAGTATCCCAGCGGTAACCAGTACTCTTTATACTCAAAACAAGTGGCACTTTAAAAAGAAGCAGTTATTTATTGCAACAGGCTGCTGGACAACAAGACCTGACATATTTCAGGCATTAAGACCCTGATCATAGACTCAGAGAGTTTTCGAGAAAAATGCATTCGATATAGCCTTACTAGGTTGCAAGACATGTCAACTCTTAAAAGTCACGCAGTCAAATATCCCACTACCTGTAATTTGCACCATGAATTGCCCTGGCAACTGGAGACATAATAAGATGTATGCATCCATGCAGGGGCATAAGCCTGCAGCTGGGGGGACCCAGGAGGTTTATGGGGCCCCATGATGTCCATATAATCAGTTTCAACATCTATTGGTAAAACAGAACAACCTCTGGATATGTTGGGTGCCCTCAAATTAATTTGCTGTGCAGCCAAGCAACATCTAGTTACTCCACTGCATCCTTGAAGGGCAAGGACTACGTTTCCACCATAAATACATCTATGCCTGCAGCACTTTGTTCTTGGTGCAAGTGGGAGTCCCCTATCCCGTCCCCTTACTTGTGTGTTATACAGATGAGCAAGTTATCTAGGCTGTGCCAGTGACCCATATTCCACTTGTTCTATGGTGCAAAGTTGAGAGTAGGTATGCCTTGTGTGCCGGTGCTTTCTGGATGTACACGTGTAGAAATGGATCCGCACACACACACACAAGATTATTCAGTCAAGGAATGTACCCCTTTTTTTATGCCACCAAACAAATCACCGTTTCGGGGGGGGGGGAGGGAGAAACACCCTCCAGGAGCACTCTCCCTTCATCAGGATCCTGGTACCCGGCTGGGCCAACGGAAGAACGCACCACCATTGCCGTATTGGTGAACTACAGGTGTGTGGTAGGAAAATTACATTGCATCCAAGTTGGTGCTTTCTGGATGAGCATTAAAGGGCACAGGTTTGTGCCCCTTGCCTTTAATATATGAATACCCATGTGCAGCACACTGGTTCATGTATCTGCTGGTGTCTAATTGCTCCCAAGCCGTGGCTGCCTCAAGTGCCATTAAGCTTTCAGCCCAGTGTGAGAAACCTCCATATAAATCAGATATTATTAACACGCGCAGGCTCGGAGCACGTGGCATGTGCCCAAATCCTCTGCCTCAATATAGGTATTCTGCTGCCTGGAATTCCCATAAACCGGTTCCATGTGCTGCCGCTTTATTACATTGGCGCAAGGTGAAGGAAAGGTGAAGAGGGGGGTGGAAACGACTCCGGTTTTAACAGACGCCTTTGTTCTCGGTATAATGAATTAATCCGACCCTACGCTGCACTGAACCAGACCCATTCAGGTCTTTTTATTACTTTACACCGAGCGCGACTTGTCAGAATCCTGTGTGCGCCAGAATTCAGAGTTTCTATAAAGAAATATACATTAGATATAGGAACCAGATACAACCTATAGGTAGTGTTGTTACCATGGAAATTCAGCTCCCGGCATCATCCAATGGTCAAGAGCCAATGCACTTTATTAATACTTATTATAGCCCCTTTTTATATAGCCTCATATTTATGTGCTCCAACTATTAAACGCCAGTGCACTTCCTCTTTATTTATTATAAGCCGTTGTTTATACAGCCCCTTATTTATATCCTGCAACAGCTAAAATCCAGTGCAATTCATTATGCACTCTGTTATTGTTTCATATAATCCTTTATATAGTCATTTATATTCCCAGTGCTTTATAGTAGAAGGAAAGGCTAAAACTAAGTAAGCTTTATCAGAAAGGTTTATATAAATACACCAGTAAACCCTCAAAGTAATTCTGCTCTGAGTCCTCTGTCATAAGAAACACAGCATTTCTTTCCTTCTATTGTGTACTCATGGGCTTCTGTATCAGACTTCCTGTTTTCAGCTTAAACCTCCAGGGCTAGGGCTTGAGCATGCTCAGTTTGCTCCTCTCTCCCACTCCCCCCTCCCTCCTCCCCTCCCTGTTGTAATCTGAGCCCAGTGAGCACCATGGAGCGATCCTCTTCTGGCTTCTTCTTTCTTCTAATTTCCTGGGGCAGACGCATGCACAGACGATTGAAATAGCGACTGTTTCATTAAGGTTCGGCTTTTCGATCTACTGCACATGCACAGCAACGAGAAAAAAGAATCAGCAGGAAGAGGATTGCTCCGAGGTGCTCGCTGGAAAAATCCTGGGTCGGTGCATTTTTTTCCTGATAGGAGCACCAGCCCAGGGGGTCAGGTAAATAAATACGATCACTTGGGGGTGCCTAACTTTTGGCACCCCAACGTATAATAGGACTTTCCTTCTCTTTTAAAGGAGATGGAAAGGTTAAAACTAAGTAAACCTTATCAGAATGGTCCACCTAAATATACCACGAAACCCTCAAAGTAATGTTGCTCTGAGTCCTCTTCTGTTGTGTACTCATGGGCTTCTGTATCAGACTTCCTGTTTTCAGCTTAAACCTCCAGGGCTAGGGCTTGAGCATGCTCAGTTTGTGCCTCTCTCCCACTCCCCCCTCCCTCCTCCCCTCCCTGTTGTAATCTGAGCCCAGAGCTATGAGTGATCAGGGAGACACTCAGGCAGGAAGTGATGTCACACTAAGCTAATATGGCAGCTGCTATCCTAAACAAACAGAGAGCTTCTAGAGCTGTTTACTCGGGTATGTTAAAGCATTCTACAGAATAAATATGTTATAGCTTGCACTATTGTGGCTAATCTATTGGCAATAAATTGCTTTGGTAGCTTTCCTTTTCCTTTAAGTGAATGTTTAAACCCACACAAATATGTCGAGAAGAAGCAGACAGGGCTTGGTTGACATTGAACCCAGCACTGGGAGGCAGCTGAGCCACCTACACAAACTTTGGTTCAGGCCCTTGATCGTAAGAGCGCACCCTTGTGGCGGAAGACATGAAAAAGCCCAGTTGTTAATGTACAACACCGTTCAGGTTTGAGTGTCTCCGCGGGAATCCGCGCAGAAGCCGTATGCAATGCCTAGTTAAGCACAAATTGGCTTCGGATTTAGACACTCATTAAAACTGCTGAGCAGACAAGGGATATGGGTGTTCTCTTGGGTCCAGGCTCTACCAATTATACAGAAACGGGGTCACAAATCCATTATAATGACCACAAAGTTCAGAGGTGCCGTGAGTTTCCCCCGCCAAGTTCCATGCGAGCACTTGGACTTATTAACGTATATATATGTTTTTATTGCACGGAGCCGAGAGGGAGGGGGAGTGTTGCACAACAAGGAAAACACTTAAAAGCATTTCTTTCTGGAAATTCTAATTAAATTTTCACTACCTTCTGGAAGCAGAGATCTTATCATCAAAATCCTTTGTGCCGGTTAAATCCCATCCAAATGTGCATATAAGGAAAATAAAGCAGGGAGGGGGAGGCTAGGGAATGGCATCCCCAAATAATACCAAGTATACCTGCTTGTGGTTCCGAACCACAGAACCAAACGGGACCGCCTGTCCTTCATTATGAATTATTTCTGCTGCTCCAAAAGGTTTTGGTTTTAGCAGTTCTCTTTCATAAATAAATGAGTGATTTCTATTCTGTCTATTGTGAAATGAAGCTGGACACTAATATTTTAGTGATTTATTTATTTAGCACCACCATATTCCACAGCACTTTACAGAGATTCTACATCATTCCCTGCCCCAGTGGAGCTTACACTCTAAGGCCCCTATCACATTCACTATGATCAGTTTTATCAGGGGCCAATGAACCTGCCTGTATGTATTTGAGTGTGGGAGGAACCGTCGAATAACCCACAATGAGAGAACAAATAAAATTCTTGTAGATAATTTCCTGGCTGGAATTGAACCTAGGACCCCAGTCCTGCAATGCACCACTGTGCTATGATTCTAAAGGTAACCAAAGATGACCTGTATCAAATCAGGTTGTCCTCTTTTTGATAAATAATACACAAATCTGTAGTGGATTTTAATAGATTTGCAAGTTTTATTTAGGGTAATGGAATTAAAGGGGAAAAGTTTGCTAGTGGTCTAATTATCCATAGCTACCAATCTGTTGCTGTCTATGGCCACCTTTGTCTTGTTCTGAGCTGTGTCTCCTCTTTGCTTCATTTCAGCCAACCATCAGACCAACTATAACCCCAACTGGCCTTACATGCCCAGATGGTCAGAAGTGTGGTCAACATGAGCTAAAAGACCTGACCAAATATGATCAATTTTACTTTTGGCTTTGGACCCCCCTCTTTAGCTCTCTGAGTATTTTAGGTGTCGTGACTATTCCCTGTTCTACAGTCCTGCAGCGGATCAGGTACCTGCCAAAAAAGCTTGTATCCAGGTGGGATTTTCTGATACAGGTATGAATGCAGATCTGGGGGTTACAGGTCCGGTTGCGAGTCTAATCCATATTTTTTATATTATCTGTATGATCTATATTATCTATATTTTACTCCTTTAAACATTTTATGAAGATTTTCCTGCCACGCCCACTTATGATGATGTCACTTCTGGTTCTCGGCAACAGCACTTCCTGTTTAATGGTGGGTTGTAGATAAGGCAGTTGCAGGTAGGGTTGAGTAGCTAAAAATGTGGTTTTGGGTAGCGGATTGCGTTGTAACAGGTCTAGGTTTCAGAAGCTGGCTCCTCGGAGAACTCAACCCTGTTTCACCCTGACCACACCCCTTGCCACTCATTCAGGGGCAAATCTGAATTAAAATTAGTAGAGCTGTAAATAATGTACATTCACAATAGGACTCTAAAAATGGAAAGTAAATAAATTTTTTTGGTACAAGACTGCCTAGAAAGATCTGCCTTGCATTCTTGCATCGCCCATTGACTGGAACTGAAGCGTTAAGACAGTCAAGAGATCATAGCCGGGAAAATATTTTGGTCTGCAGCAAGTGTTTTGAGAATGATTAGTCCTTTAATTTACTGATCTCGGCAGGAGTTAGGGATTTCTTGTAAATAAGACGAAGAAAGGAACGTCCAAGGGCATTTCTCACGCGGTGTTACAGGCAATTTGTTGGCGTCCTGTTCCTTCCACCCGTTATCGCTCTGTTATTTATTATCTTCACGTGTTTGTTTTTGCTTGGACTTTTATTTTTCTTCAAAGCATCTCGGGGCTCCTGAAATAAACAGCCTGGCCTGTGTAGCCTTTTTTTTTTTCAATTTGGCTGCGGCCTGATAGAATAAAGCAGGAAGAACAATATTTTTCATAACATGGAGTACAAGGGGAGTTTTGGCTTGGGCAATTAGTCATGTATTGAGCACTGGGAGATAGGGGATATCATTGCTACATGCTGACAAGGTTAGGAGCTGCCTTATCAGCTGAGAATTAACAAGACGTGTTGTATGGAAAAGAACGACTGTTCTGCACTTTATCTGAGAAGATTCCTGCAGATTGTGGATAATTAGGTTTATTGCACATCCTTTACAGTAATAGACACACTGAAACCCCAGAGTACAATCTATTTGCTGCATTAGCATTTATGAATGAATGTCAACTGATCCTATCACCGGGAATCCTGCACATGGCGATAACGTGTTCATCAAGGAACACAGCATTAACCATGGAACAGACTAGACCTTGACGGCAACTTGGTACATGGTGGCGAAATGAGTGCCATGAGCCCTCGTGCAGAGTCAGCAGTGACATCTTGCTTATCCCCAAGACTCTTCAACCAGCTCCAACCAAACCTGACACGTCTGTAATTATCGGCCATGTGGAAAATCAGTGCAACACTTGTCTGAACAGTTCCCATGTGGCCCAATCCTTACAGTAAAAGGATTTATAAGTGGTGCCTCTAGTTGTCATGAGCCTTCGTGCAACTTAAGTGACCTCATAGTATCTTGCCTACCTCCAAGATATGTCGACCAGCTTCACCAGACCTGACACTTCTGTGATTATTTATTGACCATGTGGAAAATCAGTGCAACACTTGTCTGAACAGTTCCCATGTGGCCCAATCCTTACAGTAAAATGATTTATAATAAGTGGTACCACCAATTGTCATGGTAAGTCAACCTCAAAGTATCTTGCTTACCTCCAAGACACATCAACCAGGTTCACCAGGCCTAACACTACTGTTTTTAGCTTCAATGTGAAACAAGTAGGGACACACTTGGCAAACCAGTTCACATACGGCCCTATCATAATAGGAACTGATTGTGCCCCTTCATCTTACGTCAACATTGGCATCAAGGTATCTTGCCTTCACCCAGACTCTTCAACCAGGTTCAACGAAACCTGACACTTCTTACATTATCGAACATGTGGAAAATCAGGTTCTGGACACTTCCCGTGTGGCCCAATCCTTACAGTAAAAGGATTTTGCCTTCATGCAACTTAAGTGACCTTATAGTATATTGCCTATCTCCAAGATACGTCAACCAGGTTCACCAGACCTGACACGTGAAAAATGAGGGCAACACTTGACCGATCAGTTCCCATGTGGACCATTCTTTAAAGTAAAAGGAATTCAAATAAGTGGTACCACCAATTGTCATGGGCCTTCATGCAAGTCAACCTCAAAGTATCTTGCCTACCTCCAAGATATGTCAACCAGGTTCGCCAGACCTGACACTACCATGGTTAGCTCCTATGTGGAACAAGTAGGCTCACACTCTGCAAATCAGTTGACATGTGTCCAATGTGTCTTTTCTGCATTGTTAACTATTTAGTTGTGCACAGGTCTCTATCTAGCCAATCTCCAGGTGCATGAAATTGACTTCCACTTCTTCTGTGTTTTAGCCTATAGTTTATCATTGCTTTAATTTTTTTGGGCTCCAAAATAATCATGCTTCTGAGTGACAGCAGAGTCATAGTAAATAAAATAACTAGTGTTAACTGGAGTTTTGGCTGAAAAAGTTGCTGCAACTCTACTCTGCTTCAGAGTAGCTAGAATGAATGAGCAAGAATTTATTAAACATTTTAAATAAAACCTAAAAAAAGGATTCAGTTTTTTATATATATATATATATATATATATATATATATATATATATATATATATATATATATATATATATATATATATATATATAGTCCTTTTTTTAGGTTTTATTTAAAATGATTAATAAATTCTTGGTTTTTAGTATTGTGTCTACTCTATCTCCGAAATAAATGGCTCACCTTCTCTTCAGCTTTTGAATGATGGATGTCTGGAAATTAAATTTTGCTTGCTCCCGTTGCCTTGAAAAGTGGTTCTTTGTTAGAGATTTGTGAACGAGGTTAATCCGGGGATTTTACAGAACATATCTATATATTTTGTGAGCTTTAAATAAGGACCACGGTGAGCTTTTGAGTAGGGGCATAGTCACATCTTGTACACACATGTTGCACTGGGACTGCAGGAGGTTGGGAGCTTGTGGCTGTTCAGTTATGGTTTGTGATAGAACCCAGACTGTGACGATAATATGAGCAGCCTTCTTCTCTGTCTCACGTCCTGTGGGGTCAGAACAGGTAATCTTGGAATCACAGATGTGCCATATTGAAATACAAAGTGATATCAACTCAGGGAAATCCATTTTCTTTGTTGAACACGCCAATGTGTCCTGATTGGTGGCTCTGCATAGAACTTTTGTGTTGGAATAGATTATCATTTGGGGTTCCAGTACAGCGGGTAAAGAAAGAGGGTGCCCTGACACTGAAGATGAGTTGTGTATACAGACTGTGTATTTAGAGAAGCTGATGCCACCCCAGAGGCTGCTGACTGAATCTTCATTATGGACTGGTCCATGCCATGGGGTTTTTTGATTGAGGGGTCACATTGATAGTGTGGAGTGTACAAACCATAGACCTACCTGGCACCATCCAATAGAGTCAACTGATAGTGGCTGCTGGAGGACCCCTGAAGGGTAACCTGACTGATTTAGCATTTCCATCCTCTAATCCAGGTGTACCCAACTTTTTTTATTTAACATTCAAATGTAAAAAGAGTTGGGGAGCAACACAAGCATGAAACAAGTTCCTGGGGTGCCAAATAAAGGCTGTGATTGGCTATTTGGTAGCTCCTATTTGGACTGGCAGCCTACAGGAGGTTCTGTTTGGCAGCACATCTGGTTTTACCTGCCCCCAAGCCAAAAATTCAAAAATAAGCCCCTGTTTTGAGGTCACTGGGAGCAACATCCAAGGGGTTGGAGAGCAATATGTTGTGGAGGAGCCACTGGTTGAGGATCACTACTCTAATCTCTTGCTGTTCATCAGTAGGAATTTTCAGAGGACACACAGTCATCCCTTGGGATTAGAAGATTTCATCATAAATAACAGGGGATTTTAACTGGCAGAATGGGGCAATTGTAGAATTCTAGTAGAAACTGCAGATCCAGCTTCTGAAAAGCGGGCTACCCTTCAGTTTCACCAGAGCATGCAACTGCTAGTGGGCCCAGTAGGACATTGACTTATTATCGCCGGTTTTTAGTAGATATTTATGAAAAATACATTTTCCCCAGGGGTGGCCCTTAAGATGATTTTGCTGTGGGGCCCCATAACTTGTAGTTATGCCTGTGTCTGTAATAGAATCACAGTCAAAGCTTTTGTGATCTTTATAAGAAGAAATATGATGAGAGCAAAGCCTTGTGTTGGATGTTGCTCGATGCACATCGGCTCCTTGCCAAGCGGCACCGCTGTGAACGAGAGGCTTCTGTTCACACTGAGCCCAGGCTAGGAAGCAGAATGCAAGCAACAAGTGTAATTGGCTAGCACGTAAAATATCCCACGCTTCCTACTAAATGACTTCAGCCCCGGCTCTGGTATGAGCTCATGCAGTGTGTGCCAGGCCGTTCCCAGTTAGATCCTCTCGCCAGTAATGTCACAGAGCACTGAGTCATGCTCGCAAGGCAGCAAATAACCGCAAACTCATTTAATTAGAAACATTAATATATACTTCAGAGCTAAGTGTGTATTTTTTGTCAGTAAGTGTTTCTAAGAAGCCGTTTTGCAGGAGCTATACATCTGCGCTGGGGCACAACATGGCTGATCGGGGCCAGATTATTGCTGGGATTTGCAGTGAGCTCTATGCATTTTTCTTTAAAGGAGAAGGAAAGCTACCAAAGCAGTTTATTGCCAATAGATTAGCCACAATAGTGCAAGATATAACATTATATTTATTCTGCAGAATGCTTTACCGTACCCGATTAAACAACTCTAGGATAGCAGCTGCCATATTAGCTTGGTGTGACATCACTTCCTGCCTGAGTCTCTCCCTGCTCACTCACAGCTCTGGGCTCAGATATAGCAGGTGGTAGAGAGGAGCAAACTGAGCATGCTCAAGCCCTAGCCCTGGAGGTTTAAGAGAAAACAGGAAGTCTGATACAGAAGCCCATGAGTACACAATAGAAGGAAAGAAATGCTGTGTTTCTTTTGACAGAGGACTCAAAGCAGCATTAGTTTGAGGGTAATGCCCGGCCGAAATGAATCCGGATTTGCAAATGCAAATTAAGGGTGGGGAGGGAAATTGCGTGACTTTTTGTCAAAAAACAAGGAAGTAAAAATGTTTTCCCATCCCTAATTTGCATATGCAAATTAGGATTTGGTTCAGTTTTTGGCTGAATTTTTCAAGTTTCAAGAAGGGTTCAGCTGAATCCATAATAGTGGATTCGGTGCATCCCTCATCTTTATACTTTAAGTCTACTAAAACATCATATAAACATTAAATAAACCCAATAGGCTGGTTTTTCCTCCAATAAGTATTAATTATATCTTAGTTTGGATCAAGTACAGGTATGGGATCTGTTATCTTGAAACCCGTTACCCAGAAAGCTCCGAATTACGGAAAGGCCATCTCCCATAGACTCCATAATCCAAATTTTTTTAAAAATGATTTCCTTTTTCTGTGTAATAATAAAACAGTAGCTTGTACTTGATCCCAACTAAGATATAATTAATCCTTATTGGAGGCAAATCCAGCCTTTTTGGTTTATTTAATGTTTACACGGTTTTCTAGTAGACTTAAGGCATGAAGATCCGGAAAACCCCAGGTCCCGAGCATTCTGGATAACAGGTCCCATACCTGTACAAGCTACTGTTTTACTATTACAGAGAAAAAGGAAATCATTTTTAAAAATCTGGATTTGGATAAAATTGAATCTATGGGAGACGGCCTTTCTCCAATTCTGAGCTTCTGGATAACGGGTTTCTGGATAATGGGTCCCATACTGTATATACTTGCACTGACCTTGCTGATATCAGAAATGGGTGGGTCGGCCCGTACAGGCTCCTAACACTTTGCAGCAAAACATCAATGCGCCCATTCAGCCTGTCCTTATAACCAACTCCCAAATGCATTGAAACTACTGCTGTCCTCGTTATGTTGTTCCACCAGTGGGTTGCAACCATGGACACGACTAATTTTTGCCAAGTAAATAAGATGCTAATTGCGTTATTGACACTGCACACACAGGAATGCTGGAAGTGATGCCAGTGTACCCCAACAAATTCCATAGAATGTTTTGCAGCCAGTATTAAGTACTGAGTCTAAGATTAAGTGCCCCCTTTTGGCACAAAATGCGTAAGGGTGTTCCTATTGGGTTGCTTTTTCTTTGATGCACCACTTTGCTTCCATTGGTCCAGTTTTGTTCCAGTCGCTACTAACAGTTTCTGCAACCTCCCCTAAGCTGAAAGTCTGGGGCATACGCACCTGAACCCCTATTTTTTTGTGAGTTTTTTTGTCATTGGATTTTCACCAAGTATAATTAAACATTAAGAATTAAGTGTCACAGCCAGCATTTGTTCTGCAAGTTCTACATACCTAGGGGGTAATGTGATAAACTGTTTTCCCCAGGCTTGGTAACGTCTAACGACCAATCAGATGTTTGCTTCCAATCAATAATACATCGAGCAATACCTGCCGATCGGTTGCAGCGCGTTTGGTTGACCTTTAAACTATTTTTCGCAACTGATTTTGCCCCTGCTTGACCCGTGTTGACTTTTGCGAGGTGCCAAAGAGCAGGAGCAGATAAGTGCAAATTGCTCTCGGGGAAAGTTTCATATTTGTGTTACTTTTTCACTTTTATCCCCGTAAATCTCTCTCGTTGGAATCTCTTCTCTAGTGCGGCTCCATATCAAGTTTTCCACTGAGTGCTGTACGTTAATGTAAAATATCCTGTGTGAGCACCTAACGCTCCGCTTGCTCACTAAATCTATCCCCATGGTTTGGAGCGCTGCCAGGCCGGCTCCAAAGTGCTACTGTTTCTCCCCAAATGAGCCCATCGAGTTATTAGTCATGATATAATGAGCCCATTCTTCATGGAAACTGTAGATTCTGCAGCCTAATAAACGTCATCATTTTCCTGGGGTTGAACGTTGCCGGCTTGATAGAATCTGACTTTCCGTGACCCAGGTAGTGGATGTAAGATGTTTTTCCTGCGTTAATAAATCCCTTCGACTCCTCACCGCAGAGTTTACTGTGGCATGCAAATTGGCAGGTGCTGTTTACGTTGTACCGCAATTTCCCTTCCTTTGGTTTTCAGACACATTTGGAAATCAAAACCAGGTATCGTTTCAGGTCCGAGGGTTTCTCTTACCAATACAGGACACGTGATCTGCGTTGGCTTCATCCCAGGGTGATGGATAATCTGGGCAGGTGGGGGCTCTAGAGGCGCTTCCGTTGTATCCTGCGAGCCAATCAGATCCTGTGTATTTATTGCACATATAAGCATTATTAAAGGACACACAAAAGCAAACCTAAAAAGTTTACTCAATGAAAGAAAATGTCATTCTAAGCAATTTTCCAATATACATTTAGTAAACATTTCCAATGGTTTTAAAGCGATTTGTAACTGTACAGTAATTGCTACTGGAAGCTGCACGTGTGCCTCCCTCTGTTTCTGTCTCTTGGAACAATGTAACAGATCTCAGCCTTGCCGGGTGCTAGAGTCCTGCAGCGGGCCGGGCACCCGCAAAAAAAGCGGGCACCCTGCGGAATGAGGGGAGGATTTTCAGGTGGGGGTATAGATGCAGGTCTCGTCTAAATTTTTTATCTTATGCAATATTGTCTATATATTGTTCCTCTCTCCGCCCACTTTTGATGATGTCACTTCCGGTTTGCAGCAACATCACTTTCTGTTTGATGGTGGTTGGCGGTTTGGGTTGCAGATAAGGCAGTTGCGGGTATAGGTTCGGTATCGGATCAAAGTGGGTCAATATGTGGGTTGCAGTTCGGGTTGCGGGTCTCATCTAAATTTCTTATCTTATGTAATATTGTCTATATTTTACTCCTTTTAAAGTCTTACAAAACATGTTTCTGTCCCCGCCCACTTTTGATGACGCCACTTCCGGTTTGTAGCAACACCACTTCCTGTTTGATGGCGGTCAGGGGGTTGCGGATAAGGCAGTTGCGGGTCCAGGTTCGGTATCGGATCAAAGTGGGTCAATATGCGAGTTGCAGTTCGGGTTGCGGGTCTCATCTAAATTTCTTATCTTATGTAATATTGTCTATATTTTACTCCTTTTAAAGTTTTACAAAACATGTTCCGGTCCCCGCCCACTTTTGATGATGCCACTTCCGGTTTGCAGCAACACCAGTTCCTGTTTGATGGCGGTTAGCGGGTCTGGGTTGGGTAGCGGATCAGAGTGGGTAAATTTGCGGGTTGCGGGTCTCATCTACATTTCTCATCTTATGTAATTTTGTCTATATTTTACTCCTTTTAAAGTTTTACAAAACATGCTCCTGTCCCCGCCCACTTTTGATGATGCTACTTCCGGTTTGCAGCAACACCACTTCCTGTTTGATGACGGGTGGCGGATAAGGCAGTTGAGGGTCCGGGTCAGGTAGCGGATCAAAGTGGGTAAATATGCGGTTTGCGCTGCGGGGTCCGGTCCAGGTCTTAGAAATTAAAACGGTAAAAAAAAGGTGATGTATTTCGTTTGCTGTTGCCTTCAGGCATTTGCACAGAGCTGATATATGAACTGATGCATTCAGCAGACCTATGCAGTCCTGTTGTGATTGTGAAAAATAAAAAATCTTTTGTTGCGTTTTATAGAAGAATAGTTATAGGATCAGGACTTGTAGCTTGGAAAAAGCACGGGGCCGGTTAGACCTTTTCGGGTGATCAGTTTTTCTATAGACGGAGAATGAGAATAAACAACAATCACTGTGAATTGTGACCCCTAGTGGCCACTACTTTGCTACAGTTATTCTAACAACAAGCGCTGCCTTTGCTCCCAACATTTTAACCCTTTGGGGAATGGCAGAAGCCAGAAGATCATGTGCAGAAAATGACATTTGTATATGTTGGACCACAAAGTCTGTAAGCCATCGCCTAAGGAACTGGTTTATTATGGTCTATTGAGAAACCTTATAATGGAAAATTCACATAATTAAAGAGAGACTTTACTTTAACCTGAACGCTATAATAGCTGCCATGTTGCTTTTCTCCCCAACCCTTCCTTCCTGGTACCAGCGTCAGACTTAGGGCTCAGGGACCACTGGGGCTGCGAATCAGACACTATGGGGCAAATATATCAAGGGTCAAAGTGAAAATTAGAACTAAAAGAATTCGAATTTCTAGCTATTTTTTTGTGTACTTTGGGAATAGTCCAAATTCGATTTGAATTTGAAAAAATTCGAATATCGAAATTTATCGTATTTATGTACTGTCTCTTTAAAAATTCAGCTTCGACCATTCACCATCTAAAACCTGCTGAATTGTTGTTTTAGCCTATGCGGGACCTCCTAGAACCTATCTGGAGTCAATTAGTGGAAAATCAACGTTATTTATTTTTTTATTTTTTTAGAAAAAACTTCGAATCGAATACTGTTACTTCGATTCATGAGATTCAAACGAAAACAGCCTATTTTTATAATAAATTTCAGTTGGTCTCTTTTTATTCGAATTTCGATTTTTTTTTTAATATTTGAAATTCGACCCTTGATACATCTGCCCCGATATATCTAATTTGAATTTTCAATTTATTTTTTTGGTCAAAATCCTCAAATTCGAATTGTGAATTATAAAACTTGATTTGAGTTTTAATTCGAATTCAAATTTCAAGATTTACCATACTCTGGCCCTTTAGGAACTCGAATTTAACTATTCACCGCCTAAAACCTGCCGAATTACTTTATAAATCAATGGGAGAGGTCCAGGGATCAATTTTGTGATGTTTTCAGCCTTCCTGACATTCTAGTTTTTTAAATTCCAATCAAGTTTCTAATTCGATTCAAATTCGATTTGAGTTTTTTTTTCTAATTCAAATACAACTTTCACTGGCAGTTACATATATAAAATAGCTTTTTGAGTAACTGAAAAATAAATCAAAAGGCACTTTACTTTCATTTGGCATTAAACAGTTTTTGGGTGGAGTTCCCCCTTTCAATGAAATGCAATTCATGTGTAAAAAGAAAAACCCAGAATAATAATACAATAAATATATAAAAGTAATACTGTGATGTAGATTTTTGCTTTTGTACACAAAGGGCCCATTTACTTAGTTCGACTGAAGGAATAGAGGAAAAATACTTTAATTTTCGAAAAAATTTTTGGCTACTTCGACCATCGAATGGGCTACTTCGACCTTCGTCTTCGACCTTCGACTTCGATTCGAACTAAAAATCGTTCGAATATTCGACCATTCGACCATTCGATAGTCGAAGTACTGTCTCTTTAAAAAATACTTCACCCCCCTAGTTCGCCACCTAAAACCTACTGAGGCCAATGTTAGCCTATGGGGAAGGTCCCCATAGGCTTCCTAACAATTTTATGATCGAAGGATAATCCTTCGATCGATGGATTAAAATCCTTCGAATCGTTCGATTCGAAGGATTTAATCATTCGATTATTCCTTCAATCGTTCGATCGAACGAATTGCGCTAAATCCTTCGATATTCGAAGTCGAAGGATTTCAATTTGACAGTCAAATATCGAGAGTTAATTAACCCTCGATATTCGACCCTAGGTTAATTTGCCCAAAAGCCTCCATGGAACAGAAAAAGTTAGCGAAATGGCGAAAAATTTGTGAAACTCAGAAATTGTGGACGCACGTCCGAAAAGTTACTTGCATCAATTTTGGTGTTAAAGTCAATAGTGTTGACGCGCTGTGATTTTGACGCAAGCAACTTTCCCGACACGCAAATTTTCGCGGGAGTTAACTGATTTGTTCGTCTGCGGTGAAACACGCGAAATCGTGCCATGTGTATTGGAATGAGCATCTTTTAGACCCTTTTACAGGTAATAATTATAAAGCTGCCAAGTCTCACTCGTAATAATTAATCGTTTCTCTGCTGCAGGGGCCGGAGAGCTCCAACATCTCAATGAGTTGAACTCGTGGAACCCGGCGTATTGTGACTGGCGTCTGCGAGTAATGGCGTTGCTCTTTGCTGCACATGAAAGCTCTTTAGATAATGTAAAAAATATACAAGGGCCGCGTTGGATTTTCTTTTTTTTCGTCTTTGACACAAATGTTTATTTTTGAACAATTTAGTGGAGTCTAGCGAAGCCCGGCGTTCATGTTCTTGATTTAAAAGTTCATTTGGTTTAAGTGATGTGCCGTGTATTCACCAGGAGCTCCCAAATCAAGGCCATGTGTAAAGCACTCGCTCATTATATACATTACAGAGGGACATTACGGAATTCTTTTTGTGGATGTAAAACAGGAGCTATAGATCGTCTGTGTCTGTCCTTGTCTGCTGGATTTTTTTTCTTTTTTTTTTTTTTACCACTTTACCGTTATTTTAAATGATGACATTATTGTTTAAAATTAGCGATGAACAAATCTGTCCCGTTTTGCTTTGCCAAAAAATGCCGCGAAACTTGAAGCCAACAGGGCGACAAAATAATTTTACACGACACGAGCGACAAGTTTAACACATGCGACTCTTTTGTTCGAATGCGTTTAAGTCAATGGGCGTCAAAATGATTTTGACCCGCTACAATTTTTACGCACGCAACAAGTTTCGTTTTTTTTGCAGCAGTTTCACGGAAAAAATTTGCAGGTGGCGAAGTGCGCTAATTCGCAGCAAATCCATGCACTATTTATGACTGAAGGCAAACAGTACAGGTATGGGATCCATTATCCGGAAACCCGTTACGCAGAAAGCTCCGAATTACAGAAAGGCCATCTCCCATAGACCAAATGTTTAAAAATAATTTCTTTTTTCTCTGTAATAATAAAAGTCGCTTGTACTTGATCCCAACTAAGATTTAATTAATCCTTATTGGAAGCAAAACCAGCCTATTGGGTTTATTTAATGTTTATATGATTTTCTAGTAGACTTTAGGTGTGAAGATCCAAATTACGAAAAGATCCATTATCTGGAAAACCCCAAGTCCCGAGCATTCTGGATAACAGGTCCCATACCTGTACTCATAACAATTAGACATTCTGCACAATGATCTATGAAAACCTGATCGCACTCCCCAGATAAATAAATGAAGAAGGACATAACTTTCTGTAAAATCTTATAATGTGATATTCACATGGATTTGTAGGTTTCACTTGTAATCAAATGTATGTCAATTCCTTAAATCTACTATGTTACTATGTTTATTCATTTTTGTTCTTTTGGAAATATTATAGGTCTAACACATAAGAGCCATGATTATCCTGTACAATGTATAAACATTAGCCAGAGATATAATTTATGCTGCATGACTCACTGAACTTGTGTATTATATAAAAAAAATGTACCCCCTGTTGTTAAATATAAGTTCACAGTATAACTCAGCCTGCAGCCTTGTTACATAAACCATCAGTGACTTCTAATATCCTTATCATTTACAGTAGGGGGTACATTATCCCTTATAATACATGAGTGATACTCAGAGTTCCCTGTATAACTCAGCCTGCAGCCTTGTGTCTTTATATGGTCACAGAACAACCCCTCAGTGACTTCTAATATCCTTATCATTTACAGTAGGGGGTACATTATCCCTTATAATACATGAGTGATACTCAGAGTTCCCTGTATAACTCAGCCTGCATCCTTGTGTCTTTATATGGTCACAGAACAACCCCTCAGTGACTTCTAATATCCTTATCATTTACAGTAGGGGGTACATTATCCCTTATAATACATGAGTGATACTCAGAGTTCCCTGTATAACTCAGCCTGCAGCCTTGTGCCTTTATATGGTCACAGAACAACCCCTCAGTGACTTCTAATATCCTTATCATTTACAGTAGGAGGTACATTATCCCTTATAATACATGAGTGATACTCAGAGTTCCCTGTATAACTCAGCCTGCAGCCTTGTGTCTTTATATGGTCACAGAACAACCCCTCCGTGACTTCTAATATCCTTATCATTTACAGTAGGGGGTACATTATCCCTTATAATACATGAGTGATACTCAGAGTTCCCTGTATAACTCAGCCTGCAGCCTTGTGCCTTTATATGGTCACAGAACAACCCCTCAGTGACTTCTAATATCCTTATCATTTACAGTAGGGGGTACATTATCCCTTATAATACATGAGTGATACTCAGAGTTCCCTGTATAACTCAGCCTGCAGCCTTGTGCCTTTATATGGTCACAGAACCCCTCAGTGACTTCTAATATCCTTATCATTTACAGTAGGGGGTACATTTTCCCTTATAATACATAAGTGATACTCAGAGTTCCCTGTATAACTCAGCCTGCAGCCTTGTGCCTTTATATGGTCACAGAACAACCCCTCAGTGACTTCTAATATCCTTATTATTTACAGTAGGGGGTACATTATCCCTTATAATACATGAGTGATACTCAGAGTTCCCTGTATAACTCAGCCTTGTGCCTTTATATTAACATAGGACACAATAGTAATTATATTGTACAGATGGCAGTAAATGTTTCCCTTTATTATTAGTATTTACAATATTGCAAAAAAGACTATAGAACAACATTTTCACAGCTTATTTCCTCCTCAGCCTTCCAGCCACGTCCTGCGACATGATTTGGTATAAAATGATAGATTGCACGTGTCTTGTAGAGGATGCTGGGAGTTGTAGTTATATTGGCTGCTGGAGGCTCAGATCTTTTCCATTCTATCAATGCTCTATTGTTTTCCACTCTTCTTTAACAAAGATTCAGAGATGCAAAGCAAGAGATGTTTATTTAGTAAATATTCCTTGGCCTAACTTAATCCAATAAAATCTCATCAGCTGTCAGTACTGTAATTCCATAGGAGCCTTTCATGAGATCAGGAGCATTCGGGCTGGTTATTGTACTGAGCAGATGAACATTATGCTGAGACTACTCAGGGCTTTTTATTTCTCAGCCATTACATGTTCTTATTCATTTCCCAAACCACGATCTGATTCTAATCTAAACATTGCAGAGCAGAGATATAATACAGAGTTACGGTTCCAGTGTATTACACGTTCTTTTGTTGAACGGGATGAATCTATTGTTGAGTTCTGTTGACTCAAGTAGGTGCGGCTCTCTCTCAGCTTTAATGCAGGAGACTGGTACTTGGTGGAATCCCATTTAATCCGACTTTGAAACCCACACCTTTGGCACACGTATGTGGCTGTCAGAACACAAACACATTGACACTAACGTTCATTGAGGTTTCCCCTGTACATACAATCCTTATAACTCCATGTTATGCTGTAATGAGATAATACAGATACAGTACTAGGGGTTAGTGATGGGCGAATTTATTCACCAGGCGCGAATCTGCACGAAAATTTGTCGTCAATTAAACGGACACCCATTGACTTTATTGTGTCTCAGATGTCGCATTTCGCAAATTTTTCGTAATTAGTGGATTTCGGGGCAAAGTGAAACGGGACAAATTCGCCCATCTCTACTAGGGGTCAAATAAGAGAAACCAGCTTGTGTTGTGGCAGATCAATGGATTGGAATGTTCATCTAATTCAGGGGTCCCCAACCTTGTGTTTTACCCATGAGTCGGATTACAATGTAAAAAGAGTTGGGGAGCAACACAAGCACGAAAAAAGTTCCTGGGGGTGCCAAATAAGGGCTGTGATTGGCTAGTTGATAGTCCCTATTTGGACTGGCAGCCAATAGGAGGTTCTGTTTGGCAGTACACCTGGTTTTATGCAACAAAACTTGCCTCCAAGACAGGAATTTAAAAATAAGAACCTGCTGTGAGACTACTGGGAGCAACATCCAAGGGGTCGGTGAGTAACATGTTGTTCATGAGCCACTGGTTGGGGATCACTGATCTAATGCATCCAGACTAGATCAGACTGGGCAGATTAGTCCCATTAACACCCCAAAAAATCTTTACAAGTAAAATATTCAGAGAAAGAAACACATCAGCAGAGGTAGAAGTTTGAAAGGAGTAATTAGGAGGCATTGAGGTTGGGAGGAGTTTGTGTACAAGCAGTAATTCCATAGGAGGTGGCAAAATATTAATGGGTAAGAAGGGAAGTGGGGTAAGTGGTAGGGTTGGGTGACAGACAGTGGGAAGAGGCATGGCTTGGAAAGGAGATGGGGGAACGTGAAGGGTCTAGAAGGAAAGTAGGGTAGGAGAAAGTGGTAGGGTTTGGGAGACAGGTAGTTGGAACAGAGGCAAGGTTTGGAAATGGAGTTGGGGGCATGAAGGGTCTAGAAGAAAAGAGGGAGGTAAAGGAAAATGTAGGAGTGGAGACAGAGGAAGAGATTGGAAAGTAGTGTATCAGGGCACAGTTAGGCAATTAGAGGGAGGTTGCAGACAATTAGAGGCAGGGATTAGAAGGGAGGCAGGGTTGGGGCAGATGTAAAGATGAAGGTAGGTATCAGGGAACTGATAGTTGGTTAAATTTAGAAGATACATTATAAGAACAGAGATAGTGATTACAGAGTGGTGCCAAGAGAAGAGGTGTATAATGGAAGGAGGTTGGACAGTAGGGTTGCATCACCTGTGATTATTTGTGTTAAAATTACATTTGCTGGTATTTCTTAAACACTAGTCTGCTGCAACCCATTGTAGGGGCCCCGGAGTTGCTACCATGTTCAGGGTGGTCATAACGCCAGGCGTCCACAGCTTCTGCTTATGATAGGCTAAACTAAACTAAAACTAAACTGGAGGCAATATTGTGCTTATTCATTAAAGGTCATTAAGCACAACATTTGTGTCCATTTTAGCCTGACTGCACTTTATCACCCCTGTAGTGGACAATTTCTACAAACGGACCATTTCTTGGTGACGCTGATCTTCTCTTCAGCTTGCCTTCAGGGCCCCTCTACTCGTCTAAACCCCATTTTACCCCAAACTAAATGCCATTATATGTTTCAAGGAACTAAGAAACTCAAAGGGTTCTCCCTAGTTCTGCAACCTGCAGCCACCAATCAGCACTTAGCTCTCCCTGTCCTACTGCCATGTGAGTAATGAAAGGATATGTCTTATTTGGCTTATGTTTGTTACTACACCCCCCTGTGCACATAAATGATTTTCCTAACAAGGGCAGAAGAGTGGAAAAGTACTACTGTACTCAATTCAGCTGCTCACATTTTCCTTGGAGTTTTTCTTTTCCCTTTTCTGGTGGAAAAAAAAAATTAAAAGTACCTCATATGCCCTGAATCTAATCAGAATAAAAGTTGATTTTACTACTGCCAAGCAAATAGACCGATCATTTTTCACATTCTTACATTTTCCAGGGCAGTTTCAAGTTAGATTATGTTACTATTGCTTTTGAGTTCCTGCGAAACTCCCTCGGCCCCTTGCCCCCCGTTGTAGAATTAAGGGCCCAAGTGGATTTTACAGGGGAAATATCGCTAACGTTTCACGTAGTATGTTTTCTGTTGTCTACACCAGATACAGTTAATGTTTTGTGAGCGTCTGATTAGTGTGGAAAAAATTCAGGCCCCGCATTATGATTTATGGACTGGAGCCTGGGCCCAGTGTAGTTTTGCCAACACTGAAATCATTTTTTTTTTTTTTTTTTCTCGTTTTGGATATTAGAAACAGCTACTGTTTTTGTTGATCTTTTCAACTTCTGAATAGGTCTAATTCAAATCATAGCAGCATGGGATGGAGAAATTATTAATGCCCCAATTCAGACAGTGATATTGAGTGAAACATTGCTGGAGAGAGCAGGGGCGCGTAGAGGTAGAGTTTCATTAAATGGCTTTCAGGTGCATTTGAAGCTCTCGTCAGCTTTCCTAACGTGTGAGTTTGAAATTTCCCATTAACGGCGCTTCCTGTGCGTTTCCCAGGGAATTTTGCTTTAATTTCAGATTGATCTGCGTAAAGCCGTGGCACGGCTCCTTAAGCGCCGTTCTATTCGCCTGCGTTGGCAAAATCTAGTGTGTATAAATCAACCTGTATTGCACGGGGCTTACTTATAATGTGTAGGTCGCTTATGGAGCTGTGGTTTGGTGCCATGTGGAAATGAAATACAGATGGAGCAAACGTTGTTTGGACATCACGTGCCACACCAGTCACAATGTCATAGTATTCATTTCCATGGTAAGGGGCGTAATAATTCCATGGTGGAACAGGGAAAGCTGAGTAACCCCAAAGTCTAGATCAAATTTGCTCCATCGTTATCACGTTTATGTCAGAGCAAATAATCACATCATATTTTTTTTGGCTTAGTTTTTCTTTTAGTTGGGCCTTCTGTACACTTTTATACTATAGATTCCATTCCTGAAGAGGCTTAGCTGGAAGTTCCCAAAACCAAGAGCAGGCCACTTCTGTGGGCCTTAAGCTAGAGTCCTGCTTTTAACCCGATTGGACCCGCTACCTGACCCGGCCCACAAGTACCTTATCTGCAACCTGATCCGCGACCCGCTGACCATCAAGAAACAGGAAGTGCTGTCATTGTAAACAGGAAGGGACGTCATTAGAAGTAGGCATGATCAGAAAAAAAGGAGTAAAACAGGAAGCGCTGTCATTGTAAACCAGAAGTGACATCATTATAAGTAGGTGTGATCAGAAAAAAAGCAGTAAAACTCTCTATTGAGAAGACCCGCAACCCAACCCACAACCCGGAGAACCGCTGACCTGCGTCTATACCCGCTCCCGAAACTTCTATCTGCAACCTGCAGGGTACCGCAGGTTTTTGCAGGTAACCCACGGGTACCTGACCTGCTGCAGGACTCTACCTTAACCATTATTTTTGGGAGTTCAGTTGGGAGTTCAGTTGAATTCTTTGAAGGACAAATCTGGAGTCCAGGAAGGAAGTAGTGTTGCACAGGTTGGTCTGAAACCCACGGATTGGGTTTAATTGGGTCAACCAATTACCCCTTGCAACAGGTCACAGATTGATGACGGACCATATTCATTGTGATTCCAACTGCTCCTCAAGTCTCCATGCTCTGTTCCAGCCAAACTTGTGACCGTGAAGTTGGATTGCTGCTGTTTTTTATATACTCGTTCACATCCTCTCCGGTATATACTGTATTTATCAGTGTGGTGGATTGGGTCAATGTAGGTTAAGGTCATGCGGGCCGAATCAGTGTTGACCCGTGCCAAATGCTATACTACAGAGTGGGAGACTTGAACCGAAGATTTCACAAAGCCACTTTTGTATAGTGTCAATATAGTTTCCTTCTTCAGTTTAACAGATCTGACCTATTTTCCAATAATTTGCCAAATCTAGACTCCAACCAAATGTCAAGGAATCCAACTGCCTGTCTGGGGATTCCTCTGGGCTTGAGTCAGGGAAGGGAATGAGTCCTCAAGGAAGAGATTGCATCGGCCTAATACAGGGACATAGGGAGCAGAAAGAACTTAGTAACAGTAACCAAGATGATGCTGCAGAAGATGCTTGAGAGGGACTGACCAGGTAATGTCAGAGTAGGAAATTGTAAAGGGAATGAACAGCAAAGGACTTGCTGGGAAGTGACGGAACAAGCTACAGTTAACACAGTTTCCTGGAAAAAGATGAGGCAGGCAAGTTCATAGTTGGAAACTTTTTTGGAACTTTTTCCCTGTCGTCCCACTCACCTTAAGTCCATCTAAGTATCAAACTCAATTATCAAATGTATGAATTTTGTAGAAGAAAAATGTCTTTCATTATGATAGAAATAAGAATAAAAATGCACGTAAATGGCTGCTAATGGGGCCTTTCTTTTCTGTTGCAGTTGCAGCAGGCAGCCGAAGTGTCCCAGATGAGGGGTGCGCGGGTCATTTCCGCTGAAGATCTCCTTTTCCTCATGCGTCGGGATAAGGTATCCATCTGAAATCCTCCTGAACCTTGTGGCAAAGCCCAACGTGTCACATTATATAATTCTGATTGGCTGTTTCCCTTATGGCTCATAGAACCATAGTCCTTTTTAAATATACAGATCCATTATTTGGAAACCTGTTATCCAGAAAACTCTGAATTACTGGGAGGCTGTCTGCTGTAGACTCCATTTTATACAAATTCTCAAGAATTATTTCCTTTTTCTCTGTAATAATAAAACAGTAGCTTGCACTTGATCCCAACTAAGATATAATGAATCCTTATTGGAGGCAAACCCAGCCTATTGGGTTTATTTAATGTTTACATGATTTTCTAGTAGACTAGAGGTATGAAGATCCAAATTATGGAAAGATCTGATTCTGCTATCCGGAAATCCCAAGCTCCCGAGTATTCTGGATAATAGATATTATAATTAAAACAATATTTATTTTTGAAAATGTACAATACTATCTAAGCCCATGCAGAGAACTTAAGTCCTATGATCAATTGGTTATAGTACTTTTATTGCATTGGCCTGTTTGGTTTGCCATGTCCAATGGCCAAGAGACCAATATCAAATCAGACAGAGCCCCCAAGCAGTTTTGCTTTCCTGCAGGTATATTTTGGGGTGCTGTCTTTATTTTGCATTGGGCTGTTGGCATTAAAATGTAATGGTCAGAATGTAGTAACATGGTCTTTGTTCCCCCCCACACCATTTCATAATCACCATTGTTTGGTGACTACCTCTGCCTCCTAATAAGAAACCTTGACCGGACTTTTTATCTTTGAATTTTCAAGAAGAAATTACGGAGGTTGCTGAAATACATGGTCTTCCGTGACTACAAGTCCAAGATCTTGAAAGGAATAGAAGAAGATGACGTTGAAGGTAGGAACAGTGGCATATTGGATTTAATATTATTCTAGCAATGAAAGAAGCCTTTCCTGGCACTGGTTTCTCTACAGAGGAGCTGTCTGTAACTTTGAGCAATTCAGAAATTACATTTTGGTTGGCTCATTGCAAAAGGAATAAAATGCACATCCCTCGTTAGGAGCGTGCCGTTAACTCACACAGACGTCTCTAACTGGAAATGCTTAAGCCAATAATTGGTTTTGGCCCTTAGGTAGTGACAGCGGGCAGAGAGGAGAGCTTTGATATGTATTGGAGCGGGCAGCTGTGGGTGCATTATGCAGAAAATCTTCCCTAAATCCTTTAGGCATTGTTAACATACACCAAATAACGGTGCTCACTTAAAGCCACGGACAGTGTGCCTTGGAAATGCTATTATTACTATTACTGCAGCGCAAGAAAACTTGCCAGAAGGATAACAACATAAAAACAGACTGATGGTGGTCAAGGAGAATAGAGGTCCCTAAACGGAGGTTGATACTCTGTATCAGTAAAACCTTCTTTAAAGCTTGAAGCCCCCTTTTATTGTGGGGCCCTGGAATTTATGGCTACAGTGGATGCACAGAATTACTTATACAAAGGGAGGGCTATGCAAAGGTCTGATTTGGCTGAGGATGTTGTGAATTGTAGTTCAGAGAAGCTGTTTGACTTTTCTGAAGTCCAGATAAGTGAAATAAACTTCAAAGTAGGTCTTTGCCAAGTCTAGAGAATATGCCCTTATTCATAGGCATTACTGTTGTTATGGGGCAGATAAGAGAATGTGATATATACTGGTAATAATATTAGGAGTGAGAATACAATGTAATGGGACAGTAATTGCCATTTAAATACTTGTTTAAATGTGGGTATCCTAATAAAATGGTTGTGAGATGAAACAGAGTATAGACAGAAAAACATTGTTAACAGGACCAATTGGATATGTATGTTGCTTTAAGAAAAGAAACGTGAGGTGGCAACACGTGATTGGTTTTAGTGTTTGGGGAGGGATTTCCTGGGGTATAAATTTTGTGACCAAATGTAACAACAGTAATGCCTATGAATAAGTGCCTGTGGGTGCGAAACGCGTAAGGCGGAGCATCAATTGGTCTGTATGCCTACTTTTTAATATTTATGATGAAAAAAAAGTGATTTTTTAACTTTGAGAATTGACTGGGAATATATTTCTGAGTTTTTGATTTGAGTGCCCTTTGGAGTTGGGGGCTATATTCCAGCATTTTTGGCCCTTTTTGACAGGCCTGTATAGATTGCAGCAGTTGAGTAGTAAGTTTTCTAGAGAATATGCCCACCTTAAATCTGAATTGCTGGGAGGTCGATAAAAAGCTAATGATGCCCAGTTTACCAATTCAGGAAATGAATTCTTATCTCTTTTAAACAGAGAAATTCAACAGCAACAACAATTCCAACAAACGGCAAAAGCTGGCGCAAGACTTTCTCATCTCCATCGACCAGACAGGAGAGCTTCTAGCCCTGATGGAAGATGATGAGGTTGATGACGTTAAACAGGAACGGATGGAGGTAACTCTTTACTGATCCGGAAATTAAATTAAGGGAGACGTACAGCATAAGGAAGCTTACAGCAATAATGAATAATATAGGGTGCTGGTTTCACTTTGGGCTAGAAATTTGTATTTCTAAAAAATGCCCATTGAAAATCAACCCTGTGTGACATTAGCCTGAGTCTTTGATTGGCTGCTTGTTATAACCTGGTGGACATTCTGATTCTTTGGTTGCAGGTTTGTTTGGCTGCAACCTCCATTTTTTTGAATGCACTAATGCCCTGATTGGCTGCAGGTTTTTTTTTTCTAGCCTATGCCAATACAATAGGCACACCCCAGTGACAGGGCATAAAAATGTGAGGAAAGGTCTTACAGTAATGCAGGGGCCTAAAATAATCTTACTGCTTGCAAATGGCAAGTTCTTAATTGATTTTGGAGCAAGAGTTTGTCCTGCAGTTTTAGTATAGCGAGGACAACAGTATTCTGCAAAATGTACTCTTAAAGATTATAATTAACTTTTAATAAGGTGTAGCCAGGGCTGTTGTAAGATTTTTTTGTGTTTTTTGTTCTGCAGTTCTGGAATTTAATACATTACCTAGGAACCAGGTTGCAACTTATAAGTAAAAACAAAAAAGATGCATAAGAGTGGAACTGAACAAAAAGATATGGAATATAAAATAAGAAAAACAATATAAAATAAGAAAAACAATGAAACTGAAAACAAATCCCTTGAGTTGTTGGGTCTGTGACCCTGATAACCAGATGGCATGTTCAGTTGCTGGCTGGGAATAAAGCAGGTTAGGAAAGCCTAAAACCAGTTGAAAAGTTGCTTAAAACGGGTCTATCTATAACATATGAAATTAACTTCCCTCTTAACCCATTTCTCATCAGAGGCCTCAGTCACTCTGTGACCACAGTATGGAAAGCAATACATGATTTATTTGAATGAAACTGGGAAATGTCGATGCTCTGTAATTTTCTAGCCATCAGCCTTGATTCTATGCTATTAAGAGTTAGACTGGTCCGCAGGGATACCTAGAGAAATCTGGTGGGCTTGTCAAAGGTAGCATTGAATGGGGAGAGGGGTGTTGGAGGAAAGGCCCCTTAAGTTCTGTGGTGGCTCAAGTACCCCAGTCTGAGAGAGACTCCAATGATAGGGAAAAGGTTAAATTTTTTCTTGTTCTTCTAACTATGGTCCCAAGTTGTGCGAGTTCCATTATAACCCGATGAGCTGTACTTGGGGAAAAAAATGATTTTCATTTGACCTCTCCCTCATCACTTACTTTCTGCTCTGTTGACAGAACGTTTTATAACCCCAAGAACGAGCTCAAATCAAAAACCGTGACCTAAAAAAAGAAAAAAAAAACAGCCTTTCATTTAGGTATCAATTACCTTGAAACTGTGCGGTAATCTCGGTTTTGGATGAATGCAAATACTCTTAGTTCCACTTTGCCTTGAGCCAGAAAGCATGGCAAGATGTCCAGAAAAGATGATAAACACAAACGCCTGACGTCAGCATGGTCTAAACAGGATCTGAGTTTTGTTGCGGTGAGTTGCTTACATAAAAAAATGTACGGCATCCATACATGAATCTCATATGGTACATTATCTTTGTGATGGCTACACACAACAACCTTGGCTTTGTTCCACCTATAGGCTTCTATGAACCTACAAAGGCAAGACAAGTAGCTAACCAGTAATATCAAAATACGTTTTTTTGCCCACAACTGCATTGTTGCATAATGTTCAGGGTGGGGAGTTCTATTTTCTATTTAATGGAAGACTGTGAAGTCCTAGAAGAACATGAAGAGATTGAAATTCAATAGGTCAAAGGGACCTTTAGATGGGTGAGGGAAAACAAGGAATTTACCTCCAATAAATTCTATAGATGTGTGCATTGTTCTAGATTTCTGACTGCTTGTAGGTGCAGGATATAATGTCTATAAAGGGTATCATTCATCCAGGTCACAATATACAGTACACTATCTGTTAGTGATAAGTCTAAAGCTATTAAATGATTGAGACTTCTCATCATATACTCTATTGTAATGTAATATTTTTAGTAGCACTGTGGGTATTCATCCAATCATCCTGCACCATCCAAAATATGCTTTTTATTCTCACGGCAGTGTTGCTAAGACCTTCAAAGCTTGTTAGCTGGTTAAATTCTGATTGGACTGGAAAAAGGCAAATGTATTAATGGTTTGTTAGTTTTTAACCTCAGTTGTTGAAATGAGCCATGTGAGGAATGAATGACTTGTTTTGTCAAATAGTGTTGTTCAGGGGTGGAGAGAGCTGATCAAAAATACCCTGAAAACCTACAGAACTTGAATTTTTGGAGAAGTTTGTCGAGACTTGTCTCTTTACCCTCAAAGTCCCATATTATGTGGGAAATTTTTGACATATTGTCAACATATTGAGTATATTGAGTACTAAATGGCTATTTGACCCTACTGATCTATTACTACTTAGACCCTTGAAGGCACTGAAGCAGTCTTTTTAGCACTCCAAATGTTAGTTTACTAGATAACCGTGGAAGACTAGTTGCTTAAACCGGTCAATGAAGATATCATACAAATAGATTTTCTTATATATTTTGGTTGGAGTCCTTTTGATGTTTCTACTGAAAAACTGGGAAGATTTTGGCCAACCTGTTGACCCAGGTCTTGATAGTTTTGTTAACAATTAGGCATGAGTGTCAACTTGCATATGACCAGCTTTACAAAGTTCTCAGAAGGTTCCCAAAAACAATATTTCCACATATGTTGAAATAATAGAGTCTAGTGCCACCATATGCTCTTTCCCTCCCAAGTCTTGTAGATCAGCATCAAGTAAAATGCATATTTTGAATACATATATTGTATTTGCGGACATATTTTACAGTTACTCCCACTAATTTCTTTAAAATTACAATTTGTTCACTAGAGTTGGGTTCTAGTTTATTTTTAGAATGTTACTTGCTTAATACCAACCAAGTACAGTGTGGGAAGTTCAAGAAATTATTTTTTATTTTGGCCCAACTTGCTGATCTTTGTTTCTTATTTGTTTTTTCTTAAATCAAAATGGTATAGTTAAGAGAGTTATAGAAAGATCATATTTTTGGTAACTGCCCGCCAAACCTTCTAGTAGCAGCATTGAAAATGTGATAAATATTTTTACAATCACGTCAAATCTCTGAAATAAAAAAAGTATTCACAGTCTTTTGTATTGTTTTGTTTGGGCATTGGGATAAGTTCTGTATTTTCCAACTGGAGCTGAAAATCAGTGAGATTTAAAAGAACATTGTTGACATTTTATTATGTAAGTATCGTATGACTTGCTCAAGCCACGTTCCATGGATCGGAAATAGCAGTCTTGTCATGTTTACCTTAGTGCTGTAAAATAAGACATTTAGTTGGATAATTTAACAGAAAAGATAAGAAAACACAAAAATAGAGCAACTCCGACACTTGTGAAAGCAATGACTATTAAAAAAAACTTCCAGATAAAATGCAGTTTATTATTTAAGGGGATCTGATATGTTGGGTTATTGTTTCCATATTGCACATGTTTTTTATGTGTATTATAATAGTGGGAGGGGACCCCTGGTTACAGAATGCCACGTTGACTTAGGTTCTACATGTCTTGGAACACTAGTTGGCTAAAAGCACTGTGAAATTCTTTGACCTCAATGATGTAAATCACCTAGGAGTTCCATGACCTGCACCTATTAAGCAACCTTGAACAAGTCATAGAAATTCAAGCTGGCTTCAGCTATGTATGCTGAAGAATTCTAAGGTGACTCCAGTCACACACAACTGGGATCCTCAAGGGGATTCTCTGATCCCAGCTTTACTAGAGTTATATAAGTAATAGAACTCCAAATATCTTTGCAGATTATGGAACTATGTTTTTTTATGGACTAAAATTTCTGTCAAAAAGTCATTGGGATTAATTCTTAATTTCAATAAAGATAATTTGAAAAGAAAATGAACTATATGGGTGACTTGTGTAGATGTTAAATGGAATATATATTATTATATTAAATGTTATTACATAGAGGTCCTTGGGCTCATTTTTAATTGCTTGGCACAAAGATGGGTGCAGAATTAGAGTTTGCACCTGCCTGTGCTAAACTGTACTATTGCTTTTTTTTGCCCATTGGGTCTACACTGACGTGGTAGCCACAAGGCATGGCTTCCACGTGTTTTTCAGCTGTTCAACCTATTCATTAAATAGGATTTCTTAATAAAGACTGATTAACATAATTATATTTATTTTCTTATATAGCTGGAGTGACTTTTAACTGATTGTAACTCTTCTGGGATACCCTGAAATTCAAATTATCTTGAGCATTATAACACAGTTAAAACACTTGGGTTTTTTTTTATCAAAATCCAAATTTTTCTGATTTTATAAATAAAAAAAGTCCAACCTAACTAAAAGACACGAATAACACTTATTAATCATCAATAAACCCCGAAAAAATTGGATTGATAAAAACTGTAACTTTCGGATTCTGACTTTTTGCAGCTTCAGGGTATAACAAATCTTGAAAAAATTTAGTATTTTTTTTCCCACTAAAATTCAGACTTTAATAAATAACCCCCCTTGGTGTGACAGATATGCTGATTCTGGCTACTGTTTTATTCCTCCGTCTCAAAACTGAATATCCAAAATAACCTTTTACCAACCGGAATTTTTGAGGGAGAAAGAAATGTGGCAGACAACAGGCCGTTATAGAGCCACTATACATTTATGTTTTATTTTATTTCCATCTGATGAAAATAAATAGTCAAATGTATGTATTTTTTCCTTTTGTTCTATGTTGTTTTTTGGGATTTTTTTTAATGTCGTAAATCGCCAAAACTCATAAGTAGTAATCTCGGTTCCATGCTGTCTGTTTTCTGAGGGATTAAGGCTGTACTGAAGCATAACTCACTGAATATACCCGAAAGGAAACTCTGCTTTTAACTAGAAGCTCAGTAGTTAGGGTAGCAGAATTTTATTGTTTATATTGCATAGTTAAGTCTGGCTCACATTCTTGTTGTTTCTTTTAAGGTTTTACTACCTTAGCAGTTAATCCTTTAAGTGATTTCCACTGTACTTCCAACACTTAGATGTTGTACAACCATAAATCAGCAAAACACTCCTTTTCAAGTTTTAATATTTTTGTACAATGGTTCTTTTCGGGAGCCGGGACAAGCAGATATTTTAATTAAACCTAGAATTTATTTTATGTATATGATTGCAGACAGTGGTTATGCTGAAAAAGCTTTGCTACCTTCCTGGCCTTATTAGATGAATAGTGCTTGATGTGGCCATAAGACGTCACCTTTTCCTAAATAAGTGTTAAGAAGGGCATTTTTTTTATACTGACCTTTTGAACGTTCATCATATTCCTTCTAGCCTTTCTAATTTTTAAGCCAATTTCATTCCTCCATTTTTTTTTTTTTTTTTTTAAACTTGTTTGGTTTCACTTCCCTGAACTTTTGCTTCTCGTGATAAAAAGTCTAGTTGGTTCATTCGTCTTCATTGGATCTTGGACAAATCCAAGTCTATCTTTTTTATTCAGGAAACAGACATTAGACTTTTAAGTCCTGTGAGTCTGACACTATTGAAAGTACAGTATATACTAATCTGACACAATTAAATGTCTGTTAATGTCTAAGGGGCACATTCACCAAGCTCGGGTGAATGAATAGAGGGAAAAAAACTCGAATTTCGAGTAGTTTTTTGTGCTCCTCAACTATCGAATTGGCGTAAATTCGCCTGAGTAGAATGATTCGAATAGATCGAGCAAAAAAACGCTACGAATATTCGCCCATTCAATAGTCGAAGTACTGTCTCTTTTAAAAATCATTCGACTGCCTACTTCGCCAGATTAAACCTACCAAATTGCCTTTAAAGCCTACGGGAAAGTCCCATAGGCTTGTTTTCTACGTTTTTGATTGAATAAAAAGGCATTCGATCGATCATTCGATCGAATGAATATCCTTCGATCAAATATTCGATCGTGTGACTATTCGCCGGGCGAATATTCGCCCATTCGACTATTCGCCAGCACGTAAATTTGCCCGAATTCCCTATTCGATTCTGTTCCCCAGTCGAATTTCGAGGGATTTAACCCCTCAAAATTTGACCCTTGATACATCTGCCCCTAAGTGTCTATTTCACATAGTGCAATTGAATGTCCAGCATTTTTCCATCTTATTAGAACATCCCACAGCTTGGATGCTTTTTCCGTGAAACCCTTTATATAATGGATAGATGTTCAGAGGTAGGACTAATAGCATAAAACATCACTTTCTGAATTCTGTGTCAACTATTAAACCTGACTGACTGTGTATGTTTGGGTATAATTCCAAAAGACATAAATAACCAGTGGAGCCACAACTTGAGTACCAGTCAGGCTCCTTCAGTGGATACTAGGGTTACACCCTCGGGGTCTACTTTTGCCTCTATGAAGCATAGCCATTACAAAACATGTTTTGTCCATTGTGATTGCCTTATAATACTTGCATGTATGGATACCTGGAGGAACCTTTGATAGAAGATGCTTTTATCCTTTCATCCTGTTTTCCAGCCTCTCCTCAAAATAATCTGGTCTGTGAAGCCTACAAATTGCATTGATCCTGTCATTCAGGCATACAGTATTATTGGCACATGCTTGGCTATCTTAAGTGAAATATTTATAGTTTAGCCCTACTGCTATAAAGTAAGCTGAGGAGCATCAGCACACACTCCTCAGTGTTATTGTGTTGAACCTTTTGATATTCACCAAACGTCAGCAAGGTTTTAGCTCTCATGATCTTTTTGAAAATCCCAGAAGAGGGCATGTTATACGCAACACATTAAAATAAATAAGAATTAGGGTTTTTCTGGCTAACAGGATAATTTATTCTCCATCTAAAACACTGGTATCGTTATAACAAGGCATATTTTTTAAAGTTTCAAGTACAACCCAAAAAAAATTACTACTTAGGTAAATATTTAAATATTATATTAGCTTTTCTGTATGCTTGAGATTAATATAGTTCAGCGTTCCTGCCAAGTATGTCAAATGCCCAATTCCACGTTTATTTGCCAGGAAAAATGTTTATTTTGTTTTCTCATATAATGTACAGTTTAATGTTTCACATGCTTTCCCAATTTGATTGCTTTTTAATAGGTACATGGTGTTTTTTTTTTTTATTAGGAAACAGTATAAACACGACCCAATACAATCTATATGCTTCTTTCTTTTCCAGGGCTTTGCTGCATTAAATAACGAATGAGAGTTTAGGCTGGTGGATATATTTATATAGTGCCTTTTGAGAGGAGCAAAGACTTCCTAAGGGTAAGGCCACACTAAGCGATAGCGCGGCGATTTGACTCGCCGCGACTATTCGCCGCGACTTTTAATCCTCAATCGCTGGCGAAACTTTGGCGCTGGCGTCTATGGGAAATCGCGCAAAATCGCCAGCGTAAAAACACACGCGGCGATCTTTTTTCTATTGTCGCTCGAAATCGCCTAGCGAGGCGATTTCGAGCGACAATAGAAAAAAGATCGCCGCGTGTGTTTTTACGCAGCGATTCCCCATAGACGCCAGCGCCAAAGTTTTGCCAGCGATTGAGGATTAAAAGTCGCGGCGAATAGTCGCGGCGAGTCAAATCGCCGCGCTATCGCTTAGTGTGGCCTTACCCTAATAGGGGTGTGCTGAATCCAATTTTTTTGATTTGGACAAACTCTGTAAACCCTGTAGAAAGAAAAAAAAAAAAAAAAAAAAAAAAAATATATATATATATATATAGTGAATAAAGTACCCCCTCTTGTAAAATATAAGGATATTATAAGTTACCGAGGAGTTTCATGACCATATAAAAACACGAGGCCGAAGTCCGAGTGTTTTTATACAGGTCATGGAACTCTGAGGTAACTTCTAATATGCTCATATTTTACAACAGGGGGTACTTTATTTATTATAATACACAAATTTCAGTGAGTCCTGTGACAGAAATGCCATCAGAACTCACCGTTTATAACTGATGACATCAGAACTCACCGTTTATAAGGAAATAATTTACAAGATATTCATGGCTTTTGTGTATTATTTATATATATATTTAAAGTCCATCTAAGAAATCCGGACACACACTGGGATTTTTGAAAAGATAAAAGCTTCATCTTTATTTAGTTCATCATTAAAAGAAAACAGGCCAATGTTTCCGTCCCCATCTTGGACCTTTATCTCAAAACAATATACTGGGGTGAAACATAATGCCCTTGCCTTGCAAATACCAAACTGAATTTAAACTCAAATATACATATATCTCCATGGCCTGATTTTCATGGGACAGTCCTGTGTCGTGGATCTGGCTTTGTTGCAATATGGGTAGGTTTGGGCAGATCAGGGGTGTAGTTAGAGCAGAATGGGGGCATGGGCTAAATTGTCCCTCATTTGCAAATTCAAATGTTGGGAAGTATAAACATATGAGAAAGGGAATATGAAGAGAAAATTGTGTTGCCTTGAGCTATTGGCAAGGGTTTTAATTGATTCTGATTGGTATGGTCATGCAAAAAGACTGCATGTATTGACTCTGTTGAAGGTCCAAACATACTCCTTGCACTTCTGTATAGTTGCTTCAAACACCATTGTGTCCCTCCTGCCTCATCTGCTGAACCCCATGCAAGTGCACACTGAGGAACCCTGGAGCTACCACCTCCACCCTGAAGTTGAGCCTGACAAAAGGAAATATCCTTGATAAAAGTACAAATGATATTGTAGCAATATATAAAAGTTTCATTATTTACATCAGGGATATAGATCCTTAGTCCCTGTGACTGCTGAGCTACACGTTCCTGAACCAACATCTCCCATCTTCCCACAACTGAAGAACAATGGAACATTTGGCTGATCGGCTGCTAAGGGACCTCTAGTGGTGTAGTCAGAGGTCTAGCCACTGTCAAGTGCCTTAGGAAAGCCATCACTGAAAAAAAAAGACAGCATTTCATTACTGACATGAGAGGAAATAAGAACTTCATTATTCTCCAGTCAGCATTGAAAGCATTGCCAAACTTCTTGTTTCTTTTCTCAAAGGCAGCAACAGACCTGGTGTTGTAATTGACAATGAAAGATGTCACGGAACAAGAGCCATCTACTGCAAGGAACCAGCAGCATTACTCATTACTCATCTTCTATTTCTGTTCCAGTCTCTTATTCAAATCAGTGCATGGTTGCTAGGGTAATTCGGACCAACCAGATTTCTGAAATTACAAACTACAGCCGCTGAATAAAAAGCTAAATAACTCAAATCCACAAATAATAATAAATGAAAACCAATTGCACATATCACTCTTTACACTGTACTGAATGTTAATTTAAAGGTGAACCAGTTGGGTTAAGATTTTAAAGTTGAGGCCAGTTAAGGTAAGATTTGAGAATGCCTATTTCATCTCCTAGGTAAACTCTTGAATACACTTTAGAGCCCAGCTTGAAGATCAATCAGGTTGAGATATTTACTTTTTTGCTGACCTAGATCTTCTTGGACCCCGACTGACACTTTGACACATTTCCTAAATCTGTAACCTTCTAATAATAAGAGGGACCCTGACAAAGTTTGGAGCCTCAAGATCCAACTGGAAAAGTTCTATGAACACTGTACTACATTATATGGCATAATCATTTCTATACTTTAAGGGAGCAGATTTATCAAGGGTCGAATTTCGAAGTGATAAATACTTTGAAATTCCACCCTCGAATTGAAATACTTCGAATATCGAAGTCTAAGTATTTTTCACCGAATTTGGCCATCGAACGATCGAAGTAAAATCGTTTGAATCAAACGATTCGAACTATTTTACTTCGATGTGTGAAGACTGAGAAAAATGGTCTAGAAGGTCCCCATAGGCTAACCTAGCGCTTCTGCAGCTTTAATTTGGCGAAGTATTGAAGTCAAAGTTTTTTTAAAGACAGTATTTCGATTATCGAATGGTCGAATATTCAAACTATTTTACTTCAAATCGAATATGAAGTAATTTCAAAGTCGTAGTATCCTATTCGATGGTCGAAGTATCCAAAAAATTACTTCGAATTTTTTTACCTCGAAAATTCCCTCTGATTCACTTCGTCCCTTGATAAATCTGCCCCTTAGTGTAAAAAAAAACACAAATGCATTAATCGAGGAAATGACAAAAACCCCGAACCAACAACAGATTTTATAAATATATATATCTATGGATGAACTTTAAATCGATCAGATGAACAGTACATGTCCCTGTGGGAGGTCGTTGTTTTGGGCTACAGAGGAAAGTCGTACAAGAGTCCTCTGATGTGGCTGCTTTAAACATATTTGTTTGGAATCTGTCCTCTTATGACTCAGAAAACGAACACAATTAGAGAATAGGAAATCTTAGCTTTTTCAGTGATTAAGAACATTCCCCCCAAGCTATGAACAAAATTTCTAATTTGTTTTTATTTTAATCTTGTTTTAAATGACTTGGTAAGAGTGTATTCCACTACCTCCCCCCCCCCCATTACCTTTACTGGTCTCTCTTTTTAACATTTGTTTCAGTTCTGCTCATCAGAGTCCTCACAATGAACACACTGTTTGAAATTTCTGAGAACTGAAGTTTCTTTGATCTGCATTATAGAGAAGGTTGGTGTTTTCTAAGGCTTAATAGCGTATTATAGATGTTCTTCCAGTCTAGAGGAGCATTAATCAGTTCTGCCATGCAGATCAGACATGTGCTGATAGTAGAGCTACAGAACAAGGCTAAGGTTACCAAGTGAAGTCGTTTTTAGAGGATGATGTTCAGTAACTGCAGGAGTTTCCCTGGTGGGAATATATTGCTGGGGTTCCTTATATAACATGGCCATCGGCAACAGTAATGAAGATCTCAGTAGTGTGATGTAGGTCTATGAAAGATCTGCTACCATTGATTGGCTTTTAGTAATTTTTTGGAGTACTTTTCTCTTATAAAGGATCAGATTTTACAAACCATTCAGTTTTATCCTGCTTTATTTTATTTCCAGTTACCAGTATCTGTGGGGCTTGCTGGTTACTGCAGGCCAGAGAATGCTGGAATACCAACAGTTACTCATTCCCTCTGTTGTTCCATTAAGTGTCCATGTTTGACTGACACAAAGTATAGCAGATGCTCGTTCTTGGTCCGTCTGGAAGTATCTATGAAATTGAGATAACAAATTGGTCGGGATGCACAGAATCCTGGGTTTTGGGATTTGGCTAATTACGAGCCTTTTTTGGCAGTATTCTGATTCGGAACCCTAAAATTCATGTGACCATAGACCAATGGACAACGGAAGGTGTTGATTTCCATGCCTGTCATTTGTACATTCAAGTTAATGTTCTAATTCAGTTTGGGATTCGGCCGAAACTTTTGTGATTGATTTGGCCATTGGAATGAATAAAAAACTTAAAAAAAAAATATATATATATTTTATCTCTGTCTGTACTTGATGTGCTATATTTCTATCCCTCCCTTGTTCTCACTGCCCTTTATTTACCCTTGTGTCATTTTATATTAGGATGTGAGCACTAGTTACCCCTATACCTCAAGATTGTTTTTTAAGTGTCTTAAGGAAAAAGTTGTGCCATTTTTTTTTTAATTTTATTTTACTGTATGACCTTTAAGGGACAAGGAAAGTGAAAACTGACAAGGGTGTACCTTCGTTAGGTTTCCCCCAATTGGTGCGCTCAATCATTGCTAACCTCATCTTTTCACTCCTTTCCGGAAAAAATCTTTTTGAAAGGTTGCCTCCTCTTACCTAGCGGCAGCTCCATCTTGGCTAATCCAAGTTACCGCATGGCAGCTTCATCTTGTGGTGGATTCCCAACTAGCTCCCCTTGGCATAGCATTAAAAGGCATCATTGCTTAATGTGTGTACTTTGCCTCTTGGACTTGCACATAAAGGGCCAATGGGGTGTCTTACATATTGGCTACCCCTGAATTTCCATTTGATAGGATAGATATTGTCTGGAATATATATAAAATTATGAATTGTAAAAAAAAAAAAAAGATTTAGAAGAATAGGATAGTTCCCAATATCACCATAGCTGTCAACGAACACTCTGCAGTAAACAAAATATTTCAGAAAATGGGATCACCCAGCAGATTCCAATTGGACAGAGATAAAATAGTTAAAGTTCTTCATGTGGAGAAGTGCGTCAGAGCTCAGGGCCTTCAGCAGATGAATATTTGTCAGAAGATGTTAGTGTGTCAAAAAGTATTGTGGCTTTGTGTTTTTTATCCAAATCAAACCCACAGAAAAAAAAACATCGCTACATTCTTAATCAAAAAAATCAAGGGAGGCGGATGAGATGCAGGATGAATCTACCAAAAGAACTTTTCAGTTAGTGAGATTCCAAAGCTGCATCGCTCCCATATTTATTCTCAAAACATGTAAAGCTTTTCAATGCCAAAAGCAAATGAAAGCCATTAATTGTAGAATATGTACCTGAATGGTTGAAAACATCCCTTTTTATTTTATTTTTTATAGCTCAACAAAGAATTAGGCCAGAAATGGTAGATCTTATATTTGGAGCTTCTGTATCAGTTCAAGACCACCACAGCTCTTTAGCAGTAAAGATTGGTACCATTGAAGATGCCTCTGTAGACCCCTATAGTAGCTCTGTAGCACATTATCTCTGAAGGGGAGGAGGGTGTACGGATAAAGGTGGCCATAGACGTGCAGATTTACCTTCATATCGGATCGTTTGGGGCTCCCGACCTGCCATCAACCATTCAGATCAAATAAAGTATTAAAAGAACAGATCAAACAATGTTCTGCCCCTGACAGCAATCGTGCGAAAGTTGTGTCCAACAAAAGCTGGTGACAGTCTCCCACTGATATTGTCAGATCGGAAATACATGCAGAGATATTATCAGTAGACGACAGAAATGTTCTAACCTGTCCGGTCAACTGAACGACCGATCGCCATCTATCGAAAAATTTTACGATCAAATAGGCAGCTTAAGGCAAAATAGGTATCCATATGAAGTGTGTCCAATTATGGTTTGGGATGCGGAACCTACCAGGCAGATCTGGAGTGCAGTTTGGTGCAAGAACTAAGGGAGTAGTCCTGCTGTTTCTCTCTGTGCTAGCAAGACCAGGCGACAAAATATTACGTATATATAAGGCAGAGGGGTAGTCTTGGACATTCTATTGGATCTGCTGTTTAATTCCAGGACTCCTGATGATCTAGGCTTGTAATATGTTCTCACCTTATACCTGATATGATAGAAGGCCAAAAGGTTATGGGTTTTGCTGCTACAACTCTTAACCTGCATGCACGATTTTGTTCACTCAGCCGAAACATCTTCTATCTTCTTGCTTGTCCGTTTAATTCTGCTAAAGCATCTCCTTGCTGCATTGTCAATAAAGGAACTTGTATTAATTCCTAATCTATACAGAGGGTGATTGATCTTGTTATTAATTTTTACGAGAAGGTTTCCTGAAGATATCTTGAATCTCAGTAACAAAGTATGAAAGGAGGGAGTCATATGACTGCAAGAAACCACCAACTGCCTACTAGCAGAAAAAGTATATCGGTGCCTATCAACCTTCAAGTCATGTTTATTTTTCATTTGTATCTTGGGAACCACCAGTAATCTCAAATAATTATTATTTTGATGTTCTTAAACTTCAAGTTAAGGTTTGGCAGCTGTTTTCTCCCATTGTTGTTCACATGATCGTCAGCCAACTCTAAAGTATGGCTCGACCATTGGTGAATTTACAAGACTTTAATTAACTGAAGATGTTACTTAAAGATTGAATAAGATTGGTTGTGCCTATTATAATCTTATGTCTTAAAGGCAATTAAAAGTGTCTCAAGACAACTCCGAAGGGGGAACTGCCATTGTAATACACTGAACAATATAAAATTGTGTAAATGTAGTGAATGTTTATTCTTAAATATGTGTTCCCAGATAAATGATTGGAGTCCCTCTACAATAGAAGCCTACAGTCTAAGTTCAACATATATACTATGTCCAATTTTTCCCCTGAAAACCTGGGGAGAACATGTAAACGTCTAGTAGATATTACCCTGGTTGGAGTCAAACCTAGGACTGACGCAGACAGCTAGCAATGCTAACTACTGTGCCACCATTCTGCCGGTTGAAAATTTTTTGGCTGAGTGAACAAACGTCTGATTTTTCCATATTGAATAACATTGGTTCCTACATGAGGTAGTGAAGAAAAATTGTGTTGAGGAGCAATTAAGCAATATCATATCTCAAAAAACATTGTTTGCAACAGTGCTCTTCACTGGATCAATCTAATCGTTGAGGCCCAGTACTTGGCCAGGGCTCTCCTTAGCCCATAACAGGGTTACAGACATATGAAAACATCACCATAACAATCATTGTCCTAAGAATGTTCATCAGTGTTCATCCAAAATGTGGTCTAGCTAACCTTGAAGATCAGTTTGCAGGAGTATTTAAGAAAAACAGTCATTCAGACTGGGCTCCTCCAACCAAGTTTCAGAACTACTGTTCTACAGATCACATCATCGTTATAGCTATGATAGTTCCTTCTTAAGTCTTGTAGCTTCACCATGTGTTAATTGCTGAAGATGTTGAAAGCTTTATTAATACCAACAGCTGATTGGCCTTTTCTACAATGCCCCTATGTGTTATAAGTACATATTGCGCCCAGTGCCCTACCATATAACTTCTGCCTGCCCAGCGGGCGTACCAGTGTGCTGAGTGCTGTGTCTGCAGATATGACATCAATGCTTTTCTTTCAAACCAAAAAGGAACGTCTGTGCCTTGTGCTTTATCTGCAGGGCCTGGAGAATTGGAGGAGATTTGCATAAATACCTGGATACGCTGCTGTTTATTTGGACTCCCCAGACACGTTCTGGAAATAATGTAGCCGTAGAAGTAGCTTGTTTGTGCAGAATATGAACGTAGCCTCAGTAACATTCACATAATATCCGAAAATGTTGTTTTTTTGCCTTCTTTAAAGTGAAAATCAAATTTAATTACCAACATAAAAACACTGAAAACCAACTTTGTTGGGCACCCGCGCATGTAGGAGTCAACCTGCCATACCATCCAAGCATGTGCTAATAACCCATGATAAGTTTGCCAACTGGTAGTTGGTTCATATCTATTTAACAGCAGATCTCGATACCCCCTCAATTGTAATCAGTTCATCTATGATTCTTCACCAGTTGGTGGTCTGTTTCTGCCAGAATCCACACACAGCCACCAGCAAAGAGATGCTGTTTAGTTATACACTGGGGTAACTCCTTTTAGATTGCATTTTAATTGTTTGGTTATATTTCTCCCAAATAAACAGAGAGCAGAGAAACAAACCCGAGGGATGGACTCAACACAATATGCTGAATTCTGTGAGAGCCGGCAGCTGAGCTTCTGTAAGTACAGTATATTCATTATATTTTTTTTAAATGTGTTTTTTTTTAAATCATAGCACTTGTTTATTTAAGCTGTCTCTTTCCTACTCTTGGAGCTTCCCAGTACTGACAATCTTCTTTCATTGACAATCCTGTCTGTTCCGTACCTTGTTTTCAGCACAAGAATTTTTTGCATCAAACATAGAAACAAAGTACTGACTTCTCTCTTGCACACTTACAACACATCATGGTTTTCTCCGTGAGTAGTAACCAATGACAACCAATCCACAGATAGCATGATGATAGCTGATGGTCATTGGGTTAAAAGCAAAACCCCTGGAGCACACTGCACGAATTACTACTTTGTACTGTACTATTTAAAAAATTACCATTGCCATTTGCTTAAATATTGTAATTTATTACTATATAGCCCAATAAGTTTTAAGCAGGGCATTGGTAGAGCTTATTATGTACCTTTTTGTGCCCGAGGAACAGGTAGATTGTGACTTGCCCTAAGATGAAATCAGTTGGCAGAGTTTAAGGCATGGGCATAAAAAACAAAATCAGTAGTGCAATTATTTATTGTTTGTCAAACATAAGGGTAATTTTGGATCACATGTTCATTTTGAGGGCAGTCATACTGGCCACAGTCAGTTGCATAAACATTTCCATTCATAATTGTGTCAACGCGTGCACTTCGCACCTCCATATAGTTTTGCCTGGCACCGCTCGGTTCCACCCGCTTCGTGTTCCGAATTTCACAAGATTTTGCCTATTAATGTTTGCCTATTAATGAACTCTGGAGCTTCCACCACCTGGTTTCCGAAACCACAGTGGCTTGTGCAAAATGCGGCAGTGTAGTTCTGCTAATAGAATAGGGTACAATTTTCAATCTTACCCCAAACACCAGGTAGATTGTGACTTGCCCTAAGATAAAATCAGTTGCAAGAGTTTAAGGCATGGGAATAAAAAACAAAATCAGTAGTGCAATTATATATTATATGTCAAACATAAGGGGTCATTTAGGATCATATGTTCATTTTGAGGGCAGCCAAACTGGAAATAAATATAAATAAACATTTCCATTCATACTTGCGTCAATGCGTGCAATTGCACCTCCATATAGTTGTGCCTGGCACCACTCTGTTCCACCCACTTCATGTTCCAAATTTCACAAAGTTGTGCCTATTAATGTTGGTGAACTCTGGAGCTTCCACCACCTGGTTTCCGAACCACAGTGGCTTGTGCAAAATGCAGCAGTGTAGTTCTGCTAATAGAATAGTCTTACTCCAAACTCTTACCCCAAACACCAGAGATGACAGCAACTGGCCTTAGAAGATTGCATTTGTGCAATTTCATATGATTTGCATCATAGTGCAATCGTACTAATCTGTACACAATGGCAACAGTTGCATCAGGCACATCTTTCTCTGGTGACCACATTTGCTGGAATCATGTAACTTGCAGTCATAAATGACCTCTTACTTTTTATGTTCTTTACCTCTTTGGCCTGGGATAGACTTGCCTGTACAAGCTTCTTCTGTTTTCACCCTGTTCCCAGTGACTCTGACCCCTACACTATTTTACACCCCCTATGTATTATTTTGCAATACAGTAAAAGGGGACTTTGGGAAGGAATAGCAATATAATTAAATGGTAGATGATGTTGAAAACAAGAGACACGTCCATCAAGTTCAATCTTTTGCCCAAGTGAAACATTCCAAACTTCTAAATGATCCAGAGAAAGATAAAAAGAAACTATAGGTATTTTTTACAAAGGCATCCAAACCTTTCTTTAACCATTCCAATCAGCAGAGGTGTCTTTATACACCTTAAAGTTCTTAAGAAACTCTTTATAAGGGCCTCTAATAAATTCTACTTTTCTTCAGACTTTCTCTATCTCATTAATGTCCATTCTGAGAGCTGGAGACCAAACCATTCAGCAGGAAGGACCAAGCAAGATATTGTGTTGTATTAAAAACGGGTACAGGTTCATTAGAGGAGAGGGTTTTTCTTCACCTTTACAAAGCACTGGTAATGCCCAAACAGGAATCTGGTGGTCACTCATTTTTGGGATTAAAACAAGGGCTTCTTTTTAGCTGAATCCATGGCAGAAACTGAAAGCCGTGTTAGTAGCTGGGGTAAACCCTGCAATGTTAACTCGGTTAACTTAACATTACTCGGTTATAAAGAATAAATATATGAGAGTTTTTGGTGTTTCTTTTAAGTTTGCCCACTACAGATTTTCCCCCCTGAATAGGGAAGCATGACTGATGGGAACCAACAGGGAAAATAACCCACACAGAAGTGCACAATATAATGGAAGTCACATGGCCCCGCCGCCTCCTGACAGACACAATAGTGTCCTTAAGTGCCTGATAAGTATGCCTGTGCAAAGCCTTCATTTAGTTTCACTCATTATCTGCAGATTGCAAGAGACGGAAAAATAATGTAAATAGTTCTTTATTTAAGTAAATGTCAGTAAAAACTAGCGAGGGAGTGGAAGAGCAAAAAAAAAAAAAACATGTTTTTGAAGCGTTTTGTTTCTAATTTTGGTTCAGCCTACCCTTGCAGATAGAATTTAGCTGGACGCATCTGCAAAACATTAAGTGACTGGTACTTCAGATCACAGTCATTCCAGTAAATGAGAGGTTTGAGATAAAGCCATTTTTAAACCTAAAAATTATAATCAAGTCTGCAGAAAAATGTAAATAAAACGGCCGAATAAAGGGAACAATAATAAAATGAAACGTATAAAAGCAGAAAGTATTTTTTTTTTTTTTTTGTGAACATATACACAGTATTCATAGGGTTTTTGGGGTTTTCTGCATTACTGAAGGGGCTTCTAGGCGCACAGGGGGCTTTTCAGCACAGTGAAAATCAGGACATTCCCCCTTACTTTCTTTGTTTAAAATTTAAAAAAAAAAAAAAAAAGATCTAAAAGATAAATTTAACTGCCCATTGAATGTATGAAATATTGTAAATGTTTTTCAAAAGAATTTTGACTTTTTTGAATTTTTGCTTTGACTATCGATAGACAATAAATTCAGAGGGCTTTTTTTACATAGTAACAATAGATGAGATTAGGAAAAAAATATATGTCCATCAAGTTTAACCTTCCTAACTGCTAGCTGATCCAGAGAAGGTGATAAAATGTATTTATTATTTCGATATATTATGCGTATTGAACATGACTATTTTATATATTTGTATTTGTACCAATAAAAGTTGGAGCTGTCAGTACTGATGGATTATACATAATGACATTCATTCCTGTAGAAGATGTGCATTTCAGTACTTATTAATTTAAAATATGTATTGGACAGAGTTGTTGGATACTCCATCTCTGTAATACCATCAATATCCATTTTAAGCTCCCAACTAGTATTGTATCCAAAAAGGAGCAGAAGGTATCCTAAAGGTTAAGGGAAAAAACTTTGAAGAGGAATCTCATGAGACCCTGTGGCAACTCCTTGTGACCCTTGTTTAAGCCTATCATGGTTGTAAAACACTTTGGGGTAATTTATCAACATTTTTTGCACAAAAAAAACACACAAATGTGTTATATTTTCAAAAACGCGAATGTTTGGTATTTACCAAGACTCGAATGTAAAACTTTGGCATCTGAAATCTTGCGAGTTCATGTAGAAGTCAATGGGAGTTGTCATAGGCAAAATTCAAGCCATTTTTTCACTTAGAGATTTTTGAGCTTGTAAACTTACACATTTGAGTTTATAAACTCACAAATTCAAGGTATTCAAGTTTTTTTCCACTATTACATTCAGTCGAGTTTTTCTATTCTCATTTTTTAATAAATAATCAAACATTCAAGTTTTTTTTTAATTGAGTTTATTCAGAGTAGAAAAAAAAACTCACACATTATTTTTTTGATAAATAAGCCCATTTGTGTCCCACAGGAGAAAAGTGCTATACAAATAATTCTCCTTTCCCAACCAACTTAGCAACTGTTTGACCTCCTTGTATGAGACCAATATGGCTGCCTCTCCAACCAATATGATATCAGGCTGCCTGGTTGAGTGAGGACTTCATCTGCTATAGGGAGGGATTCCATGGGACTTGAGATTTTGACTAGGAATAGTCAGGGGACCAAACTATGAAAAGATCTTCTTGTTTGAAGACCCTGAATGCCCAACCAATGTCTGCCCTGTGTGCAAAATACCAGTATTTTGCACTTAACTTTTATATCAAAATAAAACATGTTACTTAAAAAACAGGTATTAATTCCCCTTTTAAACTATAGTTTGAGTTGCTAGCTTTCTTGCTGAAGTACTTAGGTGATGTAGGGAGCAGCTGTCCATTCCAGGGCAGTGTCACTCATCCAAGATCCTTTGTTTGGCCTGTGGTTTGCCAGTTTAATAGCACAAGCGTTAAATGACCAAAGCTCAGCAGTGATGTTAACACCCAATTAAGAGAAATAGAGCAGTTCACACCTGTTTGTGGAGGTTGTAAATGGTTTTTATATATTGATTTACGCCGCGGAGGCTACTGGCACTGCATCCGAGCCTGGAAACTCATTTCAGTCCAAAACTCCCAACTCTGAAAGATACCAACGTCTCCTGCAGCCACGCTGGAATTTTTTTTTATTCTGAAGTATGTGTTTTCAGCATTTAACCTATTGACATAACATTTATGAGATTGATACAGGTGCATAAAATATGTGCAGAAGAATGCAAAAAAAACCTCGCTTTCTGCTGCGTCTAAAGGCCCATATTTCTTCCGAGCCGTCAAACATATATACGAGAGGTTATTTCTTATTTGAAGAGCTGTGTTGAAACAGTCTAAAGATTTGCTTAGTGGACCAATAAAACAACATTTTGAAATTGTTAGAATTTATTCAACAGACTGTTGAGTTATAGGGAACAAAATAATATATGAATCTCCAGGCTGGTGTTGAAGACTTTACCATTCACAGTATCTGCCTCTCGCCCGTGTTCTTATGGCATTGCACAATGTTTTTTGCTCATGTATATCGTGTTGGCTGGATGAAGTATGCTACTTGGTATTAGTCTGGTCAGCTGATCCATTGCACAACTAGTTCAGATGGGAGCATCAGGGACAGTTTTTGGGTAGGGCAGAGATGAAATTGGCTCTTTAATGTCACTGGGGAGATTCATAGAAAAAATACAAAGAGCAAATGAATTAGAGAGCAAAAATTTATAGATTTTTTCAGTATATTCTCTACATGTCTAGCTTCTAGACCATAAGATGTTATAGAACTATAACCCCCCACACACACACACGTATACAGTACGTTTACAGGTGAAAATGTGGGACCCAGTCTTCCTGGTTGCAAGAGGGTCTTGTCAAAGTGAACTTAGACACAGTCGCTTTTTGCTTTTTTGGACTGTATGCTGGGGGTCCCCATACTATTTTACCCTTGAGCCATACTCAAATGTAAAAAAAAAGTTGGGGAACAACACAAGCATGAAAAAGTTCCTGCCAAAAAAGGGCTGTTGTTGGCTATTTGGTAGCCCATATGAGGACTGGCAGCCTACAGGAGGCTCTGTTTGGCACAACATCTGTTTTTTTTTGTGACCAAAACTTGCCTCCAAGCCAGGAATTAAAAAATAAGCTCCTGGTCCGAGAGCAACATCCAAAGGGTTGGTGAGTAAGATATTACTAGCAAGTCACTGGTTGGGGATCACTGCTTTATGCAATGGCAGATGCTTAACCATTATACAATATTCAAAAGAGCACCCATGCATCTTCCAAAACAATACCTTAGAGCTCAGTATGGAGGGTCAGCTCCCAATATTACTTGAAAACTGTCACAGACCTGTGTGTATATTACGTGAAAATGCTATGTTTTCGTCAATATAATCATTCAATGGTTCACCCCATATGCAGATGTTCTGTTGGGTCAGTACTCCATTTTTTAGGAAGTTCTCAATCATATCAGAAAGTATCATTGAAATTTGTTTGCCAGATCAGACCTAGTTGTTTATTTGTTATGGTAAGAGAAAGAACTTTTGAGCAAAATAAGAGATGTCATTGATATAATTGTCAATAATTGTGTTAATGGCCAGAGCCTGGGAACTCATTTCAATCTACAAACCACTTCTTAGACTAAATTTCAATTGCTAAATTAGTAATGAATTTGTCATTTGTCCAAATTCAATGGGAATGATTTCAAGCTTCATAAATAGGCATTTCCCATATTAATAATAAGCAACAAAGATTGCTAAATATTGTTTCTTTGACACTTTATAGGGGGCTTTTCAAAATGTAGTCGCTTTTTGAAGATATGATGAAATCTCCTTGAACGTTTTAGTAAATAATTGTCTTCTTTATGTTTGATCATCAGCTAAAAAGGCCTCTAAGTTCCGAGACTGGCTCGACTGCAGCAGCATGGAGATCAAGCCCAATGCTGTAGCCATGGAGATCTTGGCTTACTTGGCCTATGAGTCTGTAGCCCAGGTAAGATGGGATGCCACCACTTAAATTTCTTCCTTTTTAAATACAATTATGAAACAATTTTTTCAGGGTAGGATAAAATGAGATGCACTGAAGAAGCTGTAGCCAAAACAACTGTAATTCATTTATTTGGAATTTAATATGGACTACAAAATACAAGAAGCTAACATAAAGTGTGGGAACAAAGAGCTTAACCAGGCTTCAAGCCATTTGGTTTCATAAATACTGATCTACAGCTCACCAAGAAGGGATTTACTTGCCGTAGGTTATAAATGAGGACGTAGAAGCCCGTTTACCGTTGGTAAAGCCTCACTGTTGATGTGTATGTTTCCCCAATAAGTAATGTGGTTTTCACATGCAGTTCCCTTTAGCAATTGCATCTGTGGCCTTGAAGAAAATGATCATACTTGTAATATGTTGAAAATACAACTTCCTTTGAAGAACTTTGCCGAGTATTCTGCCAAGATTTTTAATTTGCATCTTTGTGATTTTTAAAAATAAGTATCAAAGTTTGGAAGATCATATTTTTTTCACGAATCACAGTAAAAAATGCAGCCCTGAATTTTAATTAATTTGCCCCTTATTTTTTTCTTTGGTGTTCAATTTTCTGGTTTGGCCATACTCCCCAAACCCAGTAGGAGCAACTTGATGCCATGCATATGTAGTCTTGTCTGTTCCTTCCTGGTAATATATTGTTCTTTATCATCACTTTTGAAATGACAGAGCTGTGTCTTATATCTGAGAAAATAATTGCATTGATGAATAACACTTTTTAGGGTCTAGTCTGCAGTTTTGGCCAATGGAATCTTGGCTGGAGAATAGCTGCCATGAAACAGGGTAGTGTATGTGAACATAAGTATAGTCTTCGGCATTGTGCCATCATCTACCATATCTAGATAGTACTAGATTAATGTTTTCTATAACCTGTCCCTAAAAATATTTTGCTGAATTCATGTAAATGAAGCTTTAACCTTATAATGGGATGGCACTTCACCACCTTCTTGTATTTATTTCAGTTAGTGGATCTGGCCCTTTTGGTTAAACAAGATATGGCTCCCAAGACTTGTGACCCATTCACACATGCAATGTCCGCTGCCTACATTCAGAGCCGCAATACAGCTGAGGTAAAGGTCACAAGCGAACTTAACTGTTCATCCGTTGTCTTCTGCATATGCAAAACATCATCATTTGGGGCTTGGGACCTAGAGATTATCAAATATGTATGTGCATGCTTGTTGACTCGTGTCTACATTATTTTATGGCTGAGTGTGTGTGCGGGAATATGTACGACGGAAATGAACAGGAGCTTGTAGGAGCCCAGAAAGAGTGCAATATCATTAGTAATATTTTCTAGCAATTTGCTCAAACCTCCTCTTTTTCTAAAAAAAAAAAAAAAAAAAGCCTTCAGCTATCCTGGCATCTTTACATAACTAAATATACTGAATTTGTGTTCCTTATTTTGAAGTTGCTTGCTCAGACAGCACCACTGAAGAGTAACCCGGACACGCCAGAGAATACACCGCCAGCCACCCCCAACCCTCCCTCTGTTGTAGCTCAGCACCAGGGTAAGGGCCTAGCTGGAGCTCTTGGAAATGGTGTAGACTCCAAAACCAAGCAGAGGAAAAGAAAAAAGGTACGGTGCAATTTTTGTAGGCCTTCAAGTTCTTTCCAGGTGAAATGAAACTCACATCATGATATTTATGTAGTTAGGAAGTCTATGTTGGGTTAAAGTGATAATCTACTGAACAGTTATAGAGTTTGAACTCAAATTGGAGACAATGTTGGGAGTTGAGATGTCAGCTAAGAATTCTCTGTGATGAATGCTCATTAACATGTAAATTGAACTCTTTTTGATCTTTTTCTGTGTTCCGACCAGTGTAATTTGGGGTGGACCATGACTCAGATATTCACTAAACCTAGTCATGAGTTTATCTTTGTTTCTGTTCTGTTGTTGCTGCTTTTGCACCTGCTTTACAGTTTTGCAAAGTGACTAGGTAGGAGGCCCTACACTTGCACGGATCAAGATTCAGATGGGTCAGAAATTGTTAAGTCCTGTTAAAAAGGCCAGCTTTATAGATAAGGTAAAACCTTTATAGTAAACTAGAGATCTTGGCATTCAAGTTCTTCAAAATCTGCCCCCCCCCCCACATATATGCTAATATTTTATATTAAAACTCTTTCAAAACATGAATAGTTTGAATATCTGTAGCTGGTAGAATTTGCTGACATATTTACTTGTATTATTTCTTTTTTTATTGTTATTATTTTATTGATTCCTACTGTTTTGGCCAGCATTGCACGTTGCTGCTGACGTTCCTGTTGGTCAGCACCTCAGCGTGATGACTGGTGTATTGTACTTGTCACCACAAAACCACAAATGCCTCCCCTGCCTAGTCTCACGGTGTAAACGTATGGGAAATTGTTCTTTTTAAGTTATTACTGACCTTCAAAGCTGCTGCTGCTTGATTTAGTTATTTGTTTCTTGGTTAGACTTCGAGCCATGTTGTGGTCGGTTTATATTTATTTAATAACGCTGCCATTATTTCCTACTTGAAACCTCAACCCCCAGGAACCCAGAAAGAGCAAACAATGGGAGTCTGTTTACTGGAATATTAAGTTGTAAACTGTAACTGGTGTGTCAGCTTTACCCACTGAACGTTCATTTGGTTGCTGTGTCCTGGCCAGGTACATTATTCTTCTCATTTGGCCGGGGTACAATGCCAGTAACGAGACAGCCGCATGCCTCCCACGTGTGATTCACAAACAGATGTTTCACCGTTGTGTCCCTTTTAGAGAGCAAGAAAGAAGTGCACTACAATGTGCTGATTCAGCACCTTGTTGACAACTACCATGTTCTGATTTCTAAAGCTTTGTATTTTTTACACTTACACAAACTACATTCACTGACGAATGACAAAATTTGGCATCATTGGGGTGTTGCACTGGCTCATTGGCTGTACCAAAGCCACAATGGCCCAGCACCTCCTCTAGGGTAGAGTAGTTGCCTTCACCCACATGATTTTTTACCTAATAATTTAGAATGCCATTTGGCTCAGGATTCACATTTAATGAGTCCTTAGACTATTCATAAGGGCGTGTTCTTCACTCTATTCTTAAAATGTTGCTAAGACGGAGTAAACCAAACCACTGAGCATTTAAAACAAATAAATGTATGAAATATGAACCTATAATACTAGTAAAAACAGTAAAGTACAGGTAGAGAATCCATTATCCAGAAAACTGTTATCCAGAAAGCTCTGAATTATAGGAAGGCCACCTGCCATAGATTCCATATTAGTCAAACATTTTAATATTTCAAAACATATTTCCTTTTTCTCTGTAATAATTAAACAGTATTTTGTACTTGATCGAAAATAAGATATAATTAATCCTTATTGGAAGCTTACCTGGTATGCTTCTCTGAAAATTCGAAAAACAGCAAAAAAAAAATCGCCAAACGCATTAAAGTCAATGAGCATGTTTTTCCTGCAACAATTTTCAAATACATTTTTTACTATACATTTAGGGGCACATTTACTAAGCTCGAGTGAAGGATTCGAAGTTAAAAAACTTTGAATTTCAAAGTTTTTTTTTGGGGTACTTCAACCATCGAATAGGCTACTTCGACCTTCGACTTCGAATCGAACGATTCGAACTAAAAATCGTTTGACTATTCGACCATTCGATAGCCGAAGTACTGTCTCTTTAAAAAAAACTTCGACTACCTACTTCGGCACTTAAAAGCTACCGAGCTACAATGTTAGCCTATGGGGACCTTCCTCATAAACTTTGTAAGCTTTTTTAGATCGAAGGAAAATCGTTCGATCGATGGATTAAAATCCTTCGAATTGTTCGATTCGAAGGATTTAATTGTTCGATCGAACGATTTTTCCTTTGATCGTTTGATCGAAGTAAATGCGATAAATCCTTCTACTTCGATATTCGACCCTTAGTAAATGTGCCCCTTAGAGTTTATGGGCATTTTTTCACCTTTAAATATTTCGCTTATCCCCAGCAATGGCTATAAGAAGATACAGGTATGGGATCTGTAATCCGGAAAGCCATTATCTAAAAATCTCCAAATTACGGAAAGGCTGCCTCCCATAGACTTCATAATAATCAAATAACCCAGATTTTTTTAATTGATTCCTTTTTCGCTGTAATAATAAAACCGTAACTTGTACTTGATCCCAACTAAGATATAATTAATCCTTATTGGAGGCAAAACCAGCCTATTGGGTTTATTTAATGTTTACATGATTTTTTAATAGCGTTAAGGTATGAAGATCCAAATTAGGGAAAGATCTGTTATCTGGGCAGCCCTAGGTCCCGAGCATTCTGGATAACAGGTCCATTACCTGTAGTAAATAAACGTATGGTAGCCCTTTAAGCTTTGGTAAAACATAAAAGGGGATTATGAAGATGTTGGGGGGCAGTAATATTATAGTAAAAAAGTGCAAACAATGCAGAATTGTTCATTGATTTTCATGGTTTCCGAAACCTAAATATGAAGCTTTTGTACAATGGCAGGGCTACATGTGCTCCAACTGGAAATCTAGAATCAATTATTCCGCCACTGACCCGGCGTTGGGTGGGTTTTTTCAAGGTTGTGCTTTCATTCATTTCAGTAATGAGTCTCTCTTTAATGGAAGTGCATTTCTTTTTCCATAAATACTAAGGCAGACTGTAGGCAGTGAGTAATTCAATGACAGAATTCAATGGAATTCAAGGAAAAATGGCATTTTAATAGAGGAAAATATGTTTGGAGATTTGTATGTTGAACAACCCAGGAGCCCATGAAAGAAGCCTCAGCCCACTTCATTGGCGGCCTCCTAGAAGCGAGCCGTGTGAAGTCGGACTGAGTTTATGGAGCGGTTTTATGCAAATAGCAGCGCAAACAGCCAAGGGGTGTTATTTATTTATTTGTTCAAAAATGTCTTTGGAGTCTCCACGTACATGGTTTGTAGGAGATTAATTGGAACTATATTTGTCCAACTCTGCAAGAGTTACTGTTTGTTAATTGTTTCTGTTGGCAAAGCCCCGCATGTAAAATCATTCTATAGGGACGCCATTCTTCTCCTTTCAGAAGGGTAAGAAATTATCCTGATTTACTGACAAATTCACAGCGACTCTTGGACAGCAACGTTCCTGACCACCCCCTGTGTACCGAAATGTTCATTGGGGTAATGTAAAATACATAGCAAATTAAAGGGAGAAAAGGCTTGGCGAGCCATGAGCTTGTTGCAAAGATCTCTGTTCAGTCCACAGCTTCCTTTAGACTTTCATGGTACTGATTTACTTTTTCTTTGGAATAATAAGATAATACAGGTATGGGACCTGTTATCCAGAATGCTCGGGACCTGGGGTTTTCTGGTTAATGGATCTTTCCGTAATTTTGGTCTTCATACCTTAAGTCTACTAGAAATTAATTTAAACATTAAATAAAGCCAATAGGCTGGTTTTGCTTCCGATAAGGATTAATTATATCTTAGTTGGGATCAAGTACAAGCTACTGTTTTATTATTACACAGAAATTTGTATTATTCGGATAAAATGGAGTCTATGGGAGACTTTCTGGATATCGCGTTTCCGGATAAGGGATCCTATACCTGTAATAAGATATCAACAGGAAAATTTATTAAAATTCAAATTTCACGTGGTTTTTCAGTTTTGTTTGAATTAGCAAAAAACTGAAAAATATTGATTATAAAAAAAAAAAACTCTGACACTGTAAATTTCAAATCAATCTTGAATACCCGCCTGCTTTTAGCTGGCAGTTTTTTATATTTGCGTTTTTAATTTTTTTTTTGCCCTTAATAAATCACAAAATTTCTGGTTTTGTAAACTTGATTTGGAAAATAGTGGAGGTCGCCATTTTTTACTGCAAAGATGTGAATCCTGGTAAAAACTTGAATTCAAATGTTGATAAATTTAGCCCCTAAGGTATAATCAATCCATGTTGATGGCAAAACAATCCTATTGTTGTTTTTATTATTGTTCCTGTTATTCTTTTCTTTATGGTATTTGTAGTATGTGTATTGCTTCGTATGCTGTGCCCAAGGGTATGAAGCAGAGTATCAGTAAAAAAAAGTGACGGAGACAAATGAGGAGTAGGGGGTATTTATAAGGGCACAGTAGTCTACTAAGTAAAGGGGCTTTTACAATCTTGTAAATTATAGTGAATAATGTACCCCCTATTGTGCAATATAAGGAGTGTATAAGTCACAGAGAAGTTCCATGTGCATTTATGCAATTCATGGAACTCCCCACATTTTTTTTAAAAAAAGGGAGAACATTATTGATTATAATACACAAGTTTCAATGAATCATTTGGCAGAAATTACATGAACTAAGCACTGATTAGAACTAATGACACCACCAAGCTCCCTTTTTAAGGGTATAATTTACAGGATACTCACGGCTTTTGTGTATTTTATCCTTAGAAATAGTGCATTTTTTTTAGCTGGGATGTACCGAATCCAGGATTCAGTTCGGGATTCGGCCAGGATTCTGCCTTTTTCAGCAGGATTCAGCCAAATCCTTCTGCCTGGCTGAACCGAATCCTAATTTGCTTATGCAAATTAGGGGCGGGAACGTAAACTCGTAACTTTTTGTCACAAAACAAGGAAGTAAAATTTTTTTCCTTCCCACCCCTAATTTTGCATAGTTATGAGTTGGTTCCGTATCCAAAAGAGTGGATTCGGTGCATCCCTAATTTTTTTAAATGTTCCTGTTATAACTTATGAAAGAGTCAGAGTTACTTTGATATGCAGTATACATTCCACTTTCTTTTTTTAAAAAAAAGTCATTAAGGATTTCAAGTAGGGATGCACCGAATCCACTATTTTGGATTTGGCCGAACCCCAAAATCCTTTGTGAAAGATTAGGCCGAACCGAATCCAAACCGTAATTTGCATATGCAAGATAGGGGTGGGAAGGAGAAAACATTTTTACTTCCTTGTTTTGTGATGAAAAATCACGGGATTTCCCTCCCCACCCCTAATTTGCATATGCAAATTAGGATTCAGATTTGGTTCGGCCAAATCCGAATCCTGCTAAAAAGGTTGAATCCTGGCCGAATCCCAAACCGAAATTCTGGATCCGGTGCATCCCTAATTTCAAGCAGCTGTACATCTACTGTATGGACTTTTTAGCAAACCTTAAATAAAATTAATCTTTTTAGATAAACATTCCTATTCCCAACTACAGGTATGGGATCTGCTATCCAGAATGCTTGGGGTTTTCCAGATAAGGGATCTTTCCGTAATTTGGATCTTCATACCTTAAGTCTACAATAAAACGTGTAAATATTAAATAAACCCAATAGGATGGTTCTGCTTCCAGTAAGCAACTGTTTTATTATTACACAGAAAAAGGAAATTATTTTAAAAAATTTGGATAATTTGGATAAAATGGAGTCAATGGGAGACAGCCTTTCCATATTTCGGAGCTTTCTTGATAATGGGTTTCCAGATAACGGATCCCACACCTGTATTTTGAAAAAGCTTGATCAAAGAAATATTTTCATTTTAAATGCATTTCTATATCAGCCATTTTTGATCTTTTCACCTAATTATAAAGAATTTCACCATCTTTTTTTTTTTTTTCTACTCCCACCATATATTTCGATTTTTTAAATGTGTTTTCTACTCCGGTTGCTGGCTAAGCCCTTTATTTATAATACGATACTAATGGATATCTTTTTGGGAAAAAAATGACCCAACAAAATGTTTTGCTGTGTTTATAACGTTTTATCATCTCATGTAAATGGTGCAGGGAAAATGCATAGACTTTTGATGTTGCTTCCTTTCTTGTATCAATTGCTTTATTGTCCTCAATAGAAATAATTATGTTGTTTTGAAACTCTTTGAAATCGAACAAGGTTTTTTTTTATTCTTAAAGCAAATTAGACACATTTGTGCAATGTCTGCTAGTTATTTCTTGGTAGTTTTCTATTATTCAAACATTTTCTGTTACATGAAAACATTTTATCTCAATTTTATATCCCCTGATTTTAAGTTTCCCCTCATGTTTTGTGGTCCCACCTATATATTATGCTTAATACATTTCCCTGATTTTACATTTTCCTGGATTTTGCACCATTTTTTTCTGTTTCCCTGAAAAATGTCAAATGGGGGTTCTACTGTATTTATTTATATTACAACTCCCATTTTACATTTTTTCAGATGGGTTTAAAATCTGGTAAAATGTAAAACCAAGGAAATGTATTATGCATTATAAATATAAGAATGTAAAATGCAGGAAAGCTTAAAATTAAGGAATATGTAATATTGAGGTTTCGCTGTATATATATTATGGGGCAGATTTATCAAAATTTGAGTTTAGAACGTGATAAAAACTCACCCACATTCTGTTCATTCCTATGAGATTTTTAGAACCCTATCAAATAGCGATTTCTATCCTTCATCCATTGATAAATACAATTCTAAAAATCCAATAGGAATTTTAAACTCACATTTTGATAAATCTGCCCCTTAATGTATTTAAAACAGTTGTCCATTTTTTTTTACCTTGCCTAGCAATCATTTTGCTAATTAATCCTGCTTTGATGTGTATATAGTGGGGGTTGAAAAGGGGTTTCGGAGTGCAGTGGTCTGAATGAAATAGTTAGAATCTTAAAACAATTTTAGAAAAACACATATCTCTCAAAAATAAAATTGAGAGAAATCTGTTTAATAAGTAATCTTATTTAATAATCTGTTTTATAAGAAATCTTATTTAAAATCTGTTTAATAAGAAATCTGTTTAAAAAGTTGTAATTTGATATAAGTGGGGTTCTTTTTTTTCTAAAATTGTTTTAAGTAATTGTTATACTGACGTGTGTCAGACCTCAATTGTGATCAAAGAAATAGAATTTTAATTGGTCGGACCAGGGGTATTACACAGACTTTTATTTCAATAGTTAGAAATAGATAGAACTGCTGCAATGTGACCATTTAATTAATTCATTTAAAAAAATGAAGTTATTCCTTTGTAATTTGGTTGTTTTTTTTTTGTTTTTTTTAACTTTGTGACAGTGATTTGTATGTCCCCAGATAAAGAAAAATGTTTCTCATCTACAGAGGATCTTAAGTTTCATATTTTCATGCAGAAGACTTGAAGTATGTTTCTGATTTAACAACAGTTGAACGGCTTCTCCCTTGCAGAGTGCAGCTGCTGGTGGGATCGAGGCAAACAGTGATGCCATCCAGCCCAGCCACATCAGAGAGGCGATCCGGCGCTACAGCCACAAGATTGGCCCGCTCTCCCCATTCACGGTGCGTAATAACAGAGTTTTTAAAAAGTTATATTTGTAATCTGAAAGGGAATTCATTTTCAAGTGGTCGCATGAAGAAGCCTTTGGAATTGTTCGGAGTAATTTGTGGTCTACGTAATTTTCTTTGTAAAAATGAAATATTTCTCCTGGGAAATAAAACGCTGTAATTTTTGTCTTCTTCTGGAAACATTTTTTTTTTTTATAGAATATATGTATCTCACATGAGAGACACTAACAGATTTATTTAAACTTATTTTTTATTTTTGTCATTTTAAAATTTACCTTTTTATCGTATTGTTTTCGAAGATTACATTTTAATTTATTTTAAAATTCTTTATACATTTATGGGTTTAGAATTCATACTTTTTTAAAATATACAATAGATTTTTCTTACTCTCAGACTGAATTATGTTTTATATAAATGTTAGCAATTTTAGACGTTCAGAATTTATTTTATGTAGCATATTTTTGAATTTATAATTTGATGTGTTTTCTCAAGAATAATTTTTCACCTGTCATTTCCTTTTTAAACATTAAACAAGTCGTTGTTAAAAGCAAAATGAAGGTTCAAATAACGTGAAGACAACAACTAAGCTTAAATGATATGGTTTTGGGTTCTGGATGAAATGGAATGTATTTAATTAGACAGTTGCAGTTGGACTTAAATGATGATAACTCATTTGTTGATGCGCTGTTGTTAAATAAGGCCCTAGTGCATTTCTTTTATTTTATTAAGTTTGTCAACAGTATAGATGTCTATACCCCAAGCCATTTTTCCAAATAGGTTTAAGACGATACTGTCATTGATATTATTGGTTATTTATTTCCAGTTTATTTCAAAGCACTTTACAGAGATTATATACAGGTATGGAACCTGTTATCCAGAATACTCGGGACCTGGGGTTTTTCCGGATTCCGTATTTTCCCGTCATTTGGATCTTCATACCTTAGTATGAGTATTAGAGTATTTTCTCTACTAGAAAATCATGTAAACATTAAATAAACCCTATAGGCTGGTTTTGCCAGCTGTTTGGATCAAGTACAAGGTTCTGTATTGTTATTACAGAGAAAAAGGAAATAATTTTTAAAAATTTGGATTATTTGAATAAAATAAAGTCGGCCTTTTCGTAATTCAGATCTTTCTGGATAACCGGCTTCTGGACAATGGATCCCATAATTTTATAGTTAATATCAACCCTTGCCCCAGTGGAGCTTACCAAGGTCATTAAAGGAGAACCAAACCTTTTTTCTTAAAAACCACTAACCCCCTACCACACATCGACCCCCCCCTGCTCCCCACCAGCCTAGGTGTAAACTTCAGTAATTAACCCTAACTCTTTACTTACCTCTCTTTGCAGATTCAGCGCATCAGAGTTCACTGGCGCCATCTTCAGTCCTCTTCGGGAAGTAAGCACCGTATCGGCTCATGCTCAGTTGACGCAGTCTTATTGTTTTTGACAACTGTGCATGTGCCGAAAGTCACGGAAATTGCTGAAGCGCCGGAAAAAGACACGGAGATTATCGAATAGCCACAAGATGGTGCCCGTGAGCTCCGCTGCGCTGAATCTGCAAAGAGAGGTAAGTAGAGAGTTAGGGTTAATTACCGAAGTTTACACCAAGGCAGGGGGGAGCAGGGAGGGGGTCTATGTAGGGTAGAGGGTTAAAGGTTTTTAAGAAAAAAGGTTTGGTTCTCCTTTAAGTAGTAATGTCACCTATCATAGTTGTGGAGGCTAGTGAACCTCCATTGTGGTGGGCACATGTCATTCTTCATTGAAATAGTACAGCAATTAAAACTGCATCCACAGCCATTTTTACCATGAAGGCATCTCAGGATGCAGGTGGCATGCCAAAGTAGTTGAGATGTGACATTGCCTGGTATGGTGCAGGTAACACTTTTGACTTTACCGCTTCAAAAATACACTTACTCACCCAGGACCACAGATACAAGGGGATAAAGAAGACCCCCCCCCCCAAGTCCCTAATAGGTGATAGATTTTAAAGCACCAATGAGAACGTTTACAGCTGCTCTTTTTATGAGCTCAAATCTTAAGGCTTTTCTAAATATGTTCACTATGGGCTTAGACACCAGTCGGTGACATACGAGTCAGTCATAAATCACATGTATTGTATACAGTAGTCCACATGTGTTTTTTACTGTACATTTATCTTTGCTTGTTTATTTGTTGAGGGGCAAAGAGAGTGGTTATTTTATCCACTCTCCAGTTCTTTAAAAAAAAAAAAAGAGCTGAACCCGATTTGATATTTCTCACAGATTATTTTTTTTCAAGCCCAAGTAAAAAACCGCTGAAACAAGCGATTAAGTTACTGAGCGATTGGTTCCCCAGTACTGTGACTTGTGCATGTGGCTTGATGGATGAGACTACTCACTTGTTGCCTTCTGCTTTTTTTTTTTTGCAGAGTCTCTTGCACTCAATAATTCTTTGGTGTAAGCAGTAGCCTTCAGAATGGCTTTAATAAAATGTATATCTTTATTATATTGGTAAAGGGGGGCTATTCCTGGCACCAACTGATCCGAGTAACAGAAACATCTCTGGTTACTGTTTTTGAACATGGGCCGTCGCGAGATGCTGTAGAAATGTAACAGGATATGATTGAGCAACACAAACGCAACCTGATAACCGTAGATATATCTGGCTGACTTACAGATGAACATTTTTATATTTAAAGGGGGAAAAAAATTTCCGCAGAGTATGAAGCAGCAAAACAAATTTTTAGTGCAGATGTCATCTATGGAGAAGACTTTAGCTGAGATGAGCAAAAAAGAGGCAACAACAGGAAGGCATTTAGGGGAGATTAGTCAACAGCAGTAGCGAAGATTTGTCGCTGGGTAACTAATCTCCTCGTCTGCCACCACCACAGGGTCAGGCACAATGGCCTGAGATGGCTGCCTACACACCAATATTACAACTAAAAAAAATATACTTGTTGGAATAAAACAATAAAACTAGACTGCATAACTTTGTAGCATTCACAGAGCTTTGCTGCTCATTGTATTATGGTAGGATCGTCAGTGTGAATACAGTCTGCTTCTAGAAGACCACAAATAATACATAATTCATTAGTGTGACCCAAGGTATTGATGGCGAGACCAACGTCATGTACCCCTGATTATTATTAATTATTGTGACCCATGATATTGAAGGAAAGACCAACAGCATGTACCCCTGATTATTATTTATTAGTGTGACCCAAGATATTGAAGGAAAGACCAACGGCATGTACCCCTAATTATTATTCATTAGTGTGACCCAAGATATTGAAGGAAAGATAAACGGCATGTACCCCTGATTAATATTCATTAGTGTGACCCAAGATATTGAAGGAAAAAACCAATGGAATGTACCCCTAATTATTATTCATTAGTGTGACCCAAGGTGTTGAAGGAAATACCAACGGCATTCACCCCTAATTATTATTCATTAGTGTGACCCTAGATATTGAAGGAAAGATCAATGGCATGTAACCCTGATTATTATTCATTAGTGTGACCCAAGATATTGAAGCAAAGACCAACGGCATGTACCCCTAATTATTATTCATTAGTGTGACCCAAGATATTGAAGGAAAGACCAACAGCATGTACCCTTGATTATTATTCATTAGTGTGACCCAAGGTATTGAAGGAAATACCAACGGCATGTACCCCTAATTATTATTCATTAGTGTGACCCTAGATATTGAAGGAAAGACCAATGGCATGTACCCCTAATTATTATTCATTAGTGTGACCCAAGATATTGAAGGAAAGACCAATGGCATGTAACCCTGATTATTATTCATTAGTGTGACCCAAGATATTGAAGGAAAGACCAACGGCATGTACCCCTAATTATTATTCATTAGTGTGATCCAAGATATTGAAGGAAAGACCAACAGCATGTACCTTTGATTATTATTTATTAGTGTGACCCAAGGTATTGAAGGAGAGACCAACGGCATGTACCCCTGATTATTGTTCATTAGTGTTACCCAAGATATTGAAGGAGAGACCAAAAACATGTCCCCCTGGTAATTAAGTCTATTTTGTCCATCAGTCTTGAACCTCACTGGGCCCAATACAGTTGTAAATCTTGTATATCTCTTCTTACACCCCTCTTTTCTGGTAATAAACTTCACAAACACTAAATTTCACAAGTATTGGATCAGCCACAGCACATTGTTTCCTTGTCGTCTTAGACCTTGAGGACAAACCCCAAAGCTGCGGAATATCGCTAACTGTAAATTATGCCTTTCCATTTATCCTGTAGCTCGGTAAGGTAATTATGGCTGTGTGCGGTGCCAACTGTAAATAGCCGTGCATTTAACATGTACACAACCCTGTTGGGTTCTAGTATAGCAAAGTTGCCAAGCATTTTATATCCATTTACATGTGGATATTGAAATGATCCATTCACCCACAATCCGAGAGGACTTTAATGGTACCATTGGTGGTGTAGTGAAATGTAAAATGTTATGTACACCAGTATTTCAGGAGGATTAACCGACTTAATCAGAACTGTGATTAGACAATGTACTGTAACTAGTAAAAAAAAAGTTCAGTTAAGGCTGGAACCACTTCTTATATATATGCCATCTTGGCAGTGCTATGAATCCAGAAAAGATCCGTGACTGTATGGTAAATGAATCCATGCAAGAAAAGCAAGAAAAATGATCCAAGCTACAAGGATCTTTCTTTATCTGCACTACAAAAAACTCGAGTTTGATAATTACAGCTTTAGCTTGGAGACCAGCAAGCATTAGCTAGATACATCTCATGCCTAGACATATATTTTAGTTAAATATGTATAAAACACGATTTAATGAACTATAATTTGTATGAATCATTCTGTTATGTCAAAGTTTGACTGATATAATCTGGAGCAAAGGATATCAAGGCACATTCCCCAATTAAACAGAGTATTATCACATACAATCATGGCTAAAAATATTGGCGCCTTTGCGATTTTCTCAAATATTTCACCAATTACCAATTAAGATAAAAAAAATGAATCTACTGCAAAATAAACAGTGTTTCCACAATTCCTTGTTTCACTATTAAGATTGCAACACTTCTTCTACATCTCTCCATTGACAGTTTGGACCACTTTTCTTTTGCAAACTGCTCTTCGTAAGATTTCATTGAGATTAAGACCTATATTAGTCTAGTGTTTGGTCTTTAGCCATTCCAGGTGGTTTTTGAAGTGATCTTCTGGTTATTATCCTGTTCAACAATGATCAGCAACAAAAATTCAGCTTCGGTATTGTGCTCCAAAATGCCTTCAACATCTTTTGATTGCATGATGCTATTCACCGACTCAAGGAACCCAGTTCCAGGGGCAGCCAAGCAACCCCAAAACATAAGCAAGCATTCTAAATGTTTGACTGTAGGGATTATGTTTTTTTGAAGGCCTCATATTTTTTATTTGCTTATAGAAAAAGAGATATTGTGCTTAAGCAAAAAAAAAAATGCAGCCAATCTATCAACAGGACATTGTCCCAAAAGGATTTTGGCTTGTTCAGTTGTGTTTTGCTAGACTTAGTTTTAGTACTTATGTTCCTCTGTCAGCAGTGGGGTCTTATGAGATCTCCAACCATTGAGTTGTAATGGAAGTGTTGAGGAAGTTGAGACTGTTGTGCCTTGCTTCTGAAGTTCATCTTGAATCTGTCTAGAAGTTGGTTCTTTCACTACAAAATCTTTGGTAAACGTTTCTCTTGCTTTTTACGTCTAAGGAGATTGGCTGCAGTGCCCTGGGTCTCAAATATCCTAACACTTTGTAGGGTGGACACTGGAACATTATGGTTTCGGGGAATGGACATATTGCCTCAAGATTGCCGGGGCTTTCTTACAATTTTCTCTCTCACCACCTAAGACAGTTTCTGCTTTTCTTTCTTCTCTTCGTGTTCACAGTGGTGCATACTGACAGTTTGGTCTGGATGAGTATAAGCTTCTTGTAGGCACTTAACTTGTAGTAAACTTAACTTTACGACCATAGAAATTGAAGCAGATTGATCACAAGCTCATGTTTTTGGCAGGCAATCCAAGGTGCTTCCCATTAACCTGAAAAGGGAGGGTCTCGGGCAAGAGGCTTATGTATTATTGGAGATATTGTGGTACTACTTGTCTGGCCAAAGGGAGTTAGTTCAGTGTTGGATGATTCTCCTGCCATAAGAAAATCAGTGCCTCATTTTTGAATGTTTTTCCTAGTTTGTTCATTTCAGAGACCTTGCTGGTTTCATATTCCGAAAGAACAGATGTAAATATGATACTTCGGGGTATCTACATAATATATTCATATCCCATCATACTTCTCATGTTGCCTGAAAATGTAAAGAACATATTTTTCCGCTTCCTCACGTGAAAAAAAGAGGGTCTTGGTTGCCATAAGTAATTGTATTACATAGCAGATGATTGAGAGGAAGCTGCATTGACCTTCCCATCTGAATCCTCGATTCCGTCCATCTGTGGGATTCAGATTGCACGTATGAGGGAGCCAAGAGCTTTTGAATATGTATGATGTGACCCACGTCACTGGCCTACAGTATTATATGTCATTATTAATAATGTGTTAAAATACCAAATATACCCTAGCTACGGAAGTCTAGATTTTTTAGCCAACCTTGACCCACAGGAGAAGAAACTATATTAAAATAAGGTATAATTTACATAAATATTATTTTTCATGTCACTGAAAATCTAGAAAAAAAATGACTTGGCTTGTTCCTTCCATCTTTTTTTTATTTTTAGATTATTACATTTACCAGCTTGCCATAGATTCATAAACTGGCTGTGGATTGGGGAGTGGGGAAAGCCTGAGGGTCAACTAAGGTGAATGTCTTTTCGCTGCCCTTGTTTTCCCTAAACTATACAACAGGAAGGCTGTTGTGTCTTTATATCTATAACCTTCATTTTAAGCAAAAGCCAGTTATTTTTCAGTTTAAGGGGTAGTTCACCTTTAACTTTTATTTCGGCAGCTGGTCTTCATTTTATTTATTATTTTTTGCAGTTTTTGAATTATTTAGCTTTTTATTCCGAAGCTCTCCAGTTTGGAATTCAGAAGGTATCTGGTTGCTAGAGTCCACTGTACCTTAGTAACCATTAACCAATGGCTTGAATGAAAGACTGCAATATGTAGGGGGGCTGAATATAAAGATAAGTAATAAAAAGTAGCAATAAAAATAAAATTGTAGCCTCACAGAGAAATATAGAAACTTTTGACAATCGGGTTCAGTGACCACCATTTAAGAACTAGCAAGTGGCAAAAGATAACGGTAGATAAACCAGAAACGTTTAAAAAAAATGAAGACCAGCTGAATATAGGCATTTCTATAACATACTAAAAGTTAACTTGAAGGTGAACTAACACTTTAATGGATCTTTACATAATTTGGATTATTATATCTTAAAAGGGTTGTTTACCTTTAAATACATTTTTAGTATAATGCAAATATTCTGAGACAATTTGCAATTGGTTTTCATTTTATATTATTTGTGGTTTTATTTGTGGTTTTTATTCAGCAGCTCTCCAGTTTGCAGTTTCAGCCATTTGGTTGCTAAGGTCAAAATTACCCTAGCAACCATGCATTGATTTGAATAAGAGACTGGAATATGAATAGGAGAGGCCTGAATAGACAGATGAGTAAAAAAAAGTAGTAGTAAATAACAATACATTTGTAGCCTTACTGGGAATTTATTTTTATATGGCCCAGTGACCCCCCCATTTGAAAGCTGGAAAGCATCAAAAGAAAAAGGCAACTCTTTTAAAATCTGTAAATAATAAATAATGAAGACCTTTTGAAAAGTTGAATAGAATTGGTCATTCTATAACATACTAAAAGTTAACTTAAAGATGAACAACCCCTTTAAGTCTGCTAAAAATCATTTAAGGGGCATATTTATCAAGGGTAGAACTTTGAAATTCAAATTTAAAAGACCATCTGAAATTAAGCTGTTTTTTTTTTTTGGTCGAATACCGTATATACTCGTGTATAAGCCGACCCGAGTATAAGCCGAGGTACCTAATTTTACCTAGAAAAACTGGGTAAACTTATTGACTCGAGTATAAGCCTAGGCTGAGAAATGATGGACTGGGAGACCTGGCACTCTATTACTAAATACCCCCAGAGCTCACAAAAAGATGGCACAGCAGCAAGTACATGTATAATACCCCCAGATATCATAGCAGAATGGCACAGATTTAATGTCTGCACTGCTCTCTGGCTTTAACTAGAAAGTGGACCAGTAGCCAGCACAATAACCCAGGGACAACTTAACAGAGGCACTGACTGACCGTATGGGTGGGAAAGTGGTGAGAAGGCTACAAACTGCAGTGCTAATGTGATAGTAGCAGCTCCTTCCTTGCTTCCGTTTCTCCCGAGCTGAAAACCATTACACATATCCAGTGGCTTCAATGTTATTGATCACTAAATCCAGATGTGAGAATCAGCTGGATTGGGCTGCAGTGTGTCAGTAGTCATAAGCAGCAATGCAGAATACAGACAAACATTACAAAGCTCGCTGTTGCTGCACGACTGGGCCGCTATGCTGTGTTGATTTAATTACAAGATTAGGGATGGTAATAGGTATTAGAATGTTTGTGCAACCAAACTAAACTTGCACGTGCAAACTTTAACTCCCAGCATCATCTAACAACCACAACCTGACCACACATGCTGAAAGCAGCCAGAGAGCTGCAAGCTGCGCTACAAAAACGCACCCAAGCAACACAAACAAGGATTTATTACCTGCAGCCCTCACTGAGCCAAGCCAGAGCCCCCGGGGTCGCACAGCCACAACTACAGACGTCACCACCAGCAGCCTCTGCCACTCTCCGCGCACACTATTAAAATAGCAAGGCCACGCCCACTCTCCAATCTCCACTATGCACTTGCAGTGAGGCAGGGATGATCCGATCATCATGTGGCAGAATATCTCCACTCCTCGGCAGGGCTAACCGGCTGGGCTGAAACTGAGACGCAAGATGGAGAGTGACAGACGCGCACACTCCCCTCCCACCGGAAGAAGTAAGAGAATCAATCTGCAGCGTGACGTGAGACGCAAAGTAGCGATGTCAACTCCTGCTCCCCTCCTGCGTATGACTCGCGTATAAGCCGAGGTAGAGTTTTTCAGCAAATTTTGGGTGCTGAAAAACTCGGCTTATACACGAGTATATACGGTAGGTCCGTTTGCGATCGAATAGGTCCGTATTTGGCTGAATTCGAATTGTACGAATTAAAGGAATAACGCTTTCGATGGAATTCGATTTGAAGTTTTTCCCCCAAAAAAACTTTTTCAAAGTCCACCAATTGACTCCAAATAGGTTCTAGGAGGTCCCCATAGGCTAAAACAGCAATTCGGCAGGTTTTAGATGGCGAATGGTCGAAGTCGAATTTTTAAAGAAACAGTACATGATAAATTTCAATATTCGAATTTTAAATCTTTTTCAAATTCGATAGAATTTGGACTATTCCCTAGTTGAAATACACAAAAAATAGCTAGAAATTTGAATTTTTTTTCATTTAAATATTCACCTCAACCTTAGATCTGCCCCTAAATGTTAAATTCAATGCACATGACTTTAGGTCACATGATCAGGCTGTCAACCACTTTATCCAGAGGTTAGTCAAGCATAACAGCACTCTAAAGATGGACCAACCTCAACAAAATCCTCAACACTCACTGTCACCGCTCTCAGAATCAGAACTCAGAAACAATTAACCAGAAGAGCTGACTATTTATTAAAGATTTCACACTCCCCCTTCCACAGGAATGCAGGCGGATTCAACTTTAGCAGGACACAGCTTCAGTTTTTTTTTTAACCTTCTTTGAGAGTGGACTGGACCAAGAATATAATGACCCTAAGTCCTTAGAGGAACATAATAGAAATATATATAATATAGATTGGTCGTGGGTTTTTCTATTGGTTCCATATACATCAACCATCGATGATGGTTGACCTGCCCCTTTGGGTTGATTGCTGTATTTGACTGTTTTTGTGTGACCTAAGCTTCACCTATTAAAGGTCTTAATATAAACTTTAATTCACCCTGGGGTGGTCTTTCACTCCCCCACAGGGCATGGCTCTGACCAGTTTGTTAGAGCAGGGCATCATGGGTTAAGCGAGCAATTATTGGAGGACATTCCCTTTATACAAATTAAGCAAAAGGTGCAAGAGTCAAGGCTCTTACCCAAATAGAGCCAGAAAATACTCCAAGTTACTCTGCACACCACTTCATTAGTACAGACACTTAAGGGGGTTATTTACTAAACTCTGAATGCAAAAATCATGAAAAATTCTTTATTTTTTTTTATATAAAATCAGACTTTTAAAAAATCACAAATTTTTCGTTTATTAAACCCTGAGGATGGAAAAGTCAGAATCTGAAAAGCCAGCATCTCAGACCTGTCAAGGTTGCATATAAGTCAATGAGAGAAGTCCCAATGTTTTTTTGAAAATTCTGAGTTTTCGGATGAAATGTCAGAAAAAAATCACGAAAATGATGAAAAATCCAAAAAAACCACGATTCTTTTCTGATTTTTTCCCGCAAACAAAATGTTTGGGAAACTGTATTAATAAATAACTCCAAAAAAACCTGTGCGGATTTGGTCGGAGATTTTTTTCCGAAAATATTGAGATAAATTCGTACTTTGATAAATAACCCCCTAAAGGTATGAAAATAAATGGTTTAATAAATCATATACAACAATGTGTAATTACAAAGTCATTAACACATATAATTTAGTGCATACCAAACACGTACATCACGGGTTAAGACCCCTCTACCTAAAACTGGTTCCCGAGCTATAGTAACAGATTCCTGTAGGTATGTGAGTTTTGCCACCAATATTAAGTCAGGCAACTTTGTTACCATTAAGTACGACGTTCTGTTCTATTATTATAGAAATGATGTGCTTAAAATGTACTCTGGGCCATGGTCTACCCGTAATGTGGACCTTTTCTGGATACCAGGTCTCCAAATAATGGATCCTACGCCTGTATAAGAGACTGTGTGCCTTACTTGACACAGTAGAAGGAAGTAAGGGTAAACACTAACCCAAATCAATTTTCTCATAAACATGAAAAAACATATACATCAATGTATTGCACTTTGAGATCTTCTACACTATTTGCTGTCTGTCATCCATTATGCTGGTTTTTGGGTTCAAGCCCCATTTGAATGTGTAAAGTTTAGAAGTTTACTGATGTAGAAAATCTTTGCTATATTATCCATTCCTGGTTCTAACAAAATCGTGGGCATCAAATAAGTGTTCTCTCCAAATCTTGGGCATCAAATAAGTGTTCTCTTCAAATCTTGGGAATCAAATAAGTGTTCTCTCCAAATCTTGGGCATCAAATAAGTGTTCTCTCCAAATCTTGGGCATCTAATAAGTGTTCTCTCCAAATTTTGGGCATCAAATAAGTGTTCTCTCCAAATCTTGGGCATCAAATAAGTGTTCTCTCCAAATCTTGGGCAGCAAATAAGTGTTCTCTCAAAATCTTGGGCATCAAATAAGTGTTCTCTCCAAATATTGGGCATCAAATAAGTGTTTTCTCCAAATCTTGGGCATCAAATAAGTGTTCTCTCCAAATCCTGGGCATCAAATAAGTGTTCTCTCCAAATCTTGGGCATCAAATAAGTGTTCTCTCCAAATATTGGGCATCAAATAAGTGTTCTCTCCAAATCTTGGGCATCAAATTAGGCTTCCAGGAATAACTAAGAGAGCAATTAGCTATTTTCCCAAAATCTCACCCGAAGGGGTTTATTTATCAAAGGTTGAGTGTTTTTTTACCTCGAATGAACTCGAATAACCTCAAAACTTGAATGGTATCTTATTTAAGCAAAAACTTGAATGTCTAAAATTCAAATTAATGATACAGATCCGAAAATTGAAATTGAATTTTAACGCAATTCGAATCGAGTTTTTCTCCGAAAAAACCTTGAATGTCAGGAAGGCTATTAACTTCTTCAAATAGGTCAGCGGACCTCTGCCATTGACTTCTACATGAACTTGGCAGGTTTTAGGTGGCGACCTATCGAATTTGAGTTACTTCCAGGGTAGGGGGATGATAAATCTTGGATTCGAATTTGGTGGCTTTAAACTTGAAATTGTGTATTTCAACCAAAAAAACAATTAGAAAATTTGAATTTACCATGTAAACCTTAGTAAATCTGCCCCTAAGTGACCCTTCAGCCCCCCCTCCTCAGCAGTTTGGGAGCTATGATTATAAGCAAAAATAATTGAAAATACCCTCATTGGCCAAGATGGTGGTGGACAGGAGACAACCAGCACAGGCCACAGATTAGTGCAGAAACAGTTGTGTTTTGAGAGTGACAATGTAGATAAAAGTTCTAAGAAGAGTGATAGATGTTTGCACTATATACATTAGGAATATCCAGCCTGTGACTGTCTGGATCTTATTGAACTGAAACTCCCACCAATAGTGGATGGCCGTATCAAGATGAATGCAATCTTTTTTAGCATAGCAGCTTAATATAGTTTGCACCTTTCTCTTTCACCTTTTACTCTTAATTTCCCGTCAAGGCTTCTCCCTCCGATCGTATGAAAGGAAACACTTGTCTGTGAATGGTTTCTGTGTTCTGGCATCTGGAAGTGTTTATTTTGGTGGCATGTATTCTACCTGGGGATTTCGTTAGAACCAGACTCCTTTTGTGTAGGGTTTTTAATTTTCTATGCTGCACTAAAAAAAATAAAAAATAATTGCTGATGCCGGCGTTACCATGGAGTGGCAATTTGCTAATTGTGTGTCAATTTTTTTAAACACACTAGTGTTTATATATTTACAATGTAATGTTTTGTTATAAAAATAAATGCTCGATTTAGTGTCTGTGTGTATTTATTTTATTATTCATTATTTATTACATATGGGCGTCTCCATGATAGTTGGAGGTACATGAGCAGTTCTAAAGCTAGGCAGACTGTAGGAGTCAACCTAGACTGATAACTCTATAAATTAGTGACCCATATAGTATTTCTGCCTTTAGAACTGACAACGGAATTCCAGGCATATAAGTAAAACTGTATATTCTAAAGCACACAGATAGGCACCCATATGTAATAAAAATAATGCATGCTAAATTGTTTACTGTAATCTATTAAAATGCATAGATTTAGTTAAAAATATTGATGTTCTAAAAAAAAATATTTAAACACAATCAGCAAGATTGATCCATCAAGGTATTTGGTCTCTATGTTGTGTATGTTTTGTTTAGTAGATTCATATTCAGAATAGGGGGCCGATTTACTAGCAATCGAATTTAAATTTGTTCCACGAATCTTTAAAAATTTGTGGTTTCCCTATTATTCTTAAAAGCTGTAAACATTTGTGATTTATTAAGTGTAAAAACCACAAAAAACTCTTAATACAAAAGTTCGAGAAGTCAATGGGAGCTGGGTTGATCCTATTGGACTAATTTTAATCAATTCAGAATAGGGAGCCGATTTACTAACAATTGAATTTAAAAAAAAAATTTCACAAATCTCTAAAAATTTGTGGTTTTCCTATTTTTCTTAAAAGCTCTAAAAATTCGATATTTATTAAGGGGCAGATTTATCAAGGGTCGAATTTGAATTCAAATTTTCGAGTGTCAAAATTTTGTTTAGTAGATTCATATTCAGAATAGGGGGCCGATTTACTAACAATCGAATTTAAATCTTTAAAAATTTGTGGTTTTCCTATTATTCTTAAAAGCTGTAAACATTTGTGATTTATTAATTGTAAAAACCACAAAAAAACTCTTAACACAAAAATTTGACATGTAAAAGTTTTCGAGGTCCTGGAAAAGTCAATGGCAGCTTCGTTGATCCTATTGGACTCATTTTAATCAATTCAGAATAGGGGGCCGACTTACTAACAATTGAATTTAAAACATTTTCACATCTCAAAAAATTTGTGGTTTTCCTATTTTTCTTTAAAGCTCTAGAAATTCAAGATTTATTAAGGGGCAGATTTTTCAAAGGTCGAATTTGAACTAGAATTTTCGAGTGTCAAAATTCACATATTCAAATTTTAATGTCCCTATTCACATGTAAATTTAATTTGAGATTTATCACACTTTGACCATGGAAAGAGAAAAACTCGATTTGTACGAATCGAATACGACTCAAATTTTTGGACCAGTACCATTCGATCGAATACTAGACATTGAAATTTTTTCTTAACCTCCCAGTCGAATTGTGAGTATATTAAAAAAAAAAAAAATACACATAAATTCGAAATTCAACCTTTCATAAGTGGGCCTCCATGTGTAAAAAAAATGGGAACTGCTCTAATCCTATTGGACTATTTTTAATCAAATTTTTTAGAGGTATTCATAATTTTTTCCGCATGTTTCAGTGATTTTATTCATTCGTGCTTTTGAAATTTGGATCTTTTAATAAATCTCATGACATTCGTGGTTTTAGAGAAAGTGTGTTTAGTTGTGGCTTCAAAAACCAATAAAATGAGACTATGTCTGCCTTTTCAATTCTAGGGTCCTAGATCTATGGCCGATATGTAATAATGGTTACGTCTTAGTTTAAGTTTCTAGTGATGTCAAAAAATAAGTAGTCGTTGAAGCAGTAACTTTGACCAGAATATTGCTAGATAATAATGTACTGATGAATTCTGTTGTCACTTTGCCAAATGGAAGTTCTTCATTTTCCCAGAGGAAACGGGTTTTCTGCCAGTTTGAGCTCGTGAAAAAAAATATCAGTAAAACGCTGTTTAAAGTGGATGTTGAAGTCCTTTATAAATAGGAGAAAGTGATAAAAAAAACACCGGTTGAAGTAGAAATGGCATTAAAGTTGTATTAGGATAAAAGGTTTCTGTTAAAGGTGCAGGTCTATAAATAGTAGAAGTTGGAAAATTAGCTGAAATCCGCAAACATCGACCATTTTCCAACTCTGACACTTTATAAATAGGCCCTTGAATGACAAGATGTGAATCTGTCTATGTTGGCTGCTGAAGCGCCTTGTATTTATTAGAGATTATTCTTGTGTATCTATAAAGCCGCAGTGACATGCTGAGGGGTCACGGACTCGGTAAGAAGAATGCAAGTCTCTAATTAGAATATGCACTACATGGCCAAGAGTACCGTACCTGGGCACATTTTTTTGTCAAAGTATCCAGACACTAATCTAAAAAGACACTTGGAACACTAACTGTTTCTGTCTCTGGAAGCAATGTCAACACAAGAACAGTTTTTTACGGAGTGTGGGGTTTTTATGGGTGACCAGAGGCAAACATCGCTATGTGCAATGCCAAGTGTTGGCTTGAGTGTTGTAAAGGTCACCATTGGACTCACCATGATTGGAACAGTGGAAACACTTCCTCTGGAGCGATTAAAGGCATTTCACCATCTGGCAGTCTGATGGAAAGTCTGGATTTGTCAGATGCCAGGAGAACAGTACTGGAATGAACATTGCCAACAGGAATAATAATCTTGGCCTGGTTTTCTATGGTTTGGGCTAAGGCCCCTAGTTCTGTTGAAAGCAAACCTTAAGGCTACATCGTGCAGTGACTGAACCGTTCCGTGCTTCCTATGTTGTGGCATCTTATTCAGCAACATAATGGCCTTGTGCACAAAGTCTGTACAGAATGAGTTTGTTTAGATGGTAGTGGATGATTTAGACTGGTCTTCACAATGATCTGACCTCAACCCAACTGAACACATGTGGGATAGGCTATAACTCTGCATGCCAGGTGCAATCCCTTATATCAGTGCCCAATTTCACACATACTTTTGTAGATGAATGAAAGCTAATATTGCCAAATATATTCCCACATCTAGTGCAGTGGTCCCTAATCAATAGCTTGTGAGCAGCATGTTGCTCCCAGTGGTCTCAAAGCAGGTTCTTATTTTTCAATTCCTGTCTCGGAGGCAACTTTTGGTTGCATAAAAACAGATTTATGGGCAAACAAAGCCTCCTGTTGGCTGTCAATCTACAAAGGGCTACCAAATAGCCAATTATATCCTTTATTTAGCACCCTCAGGAACTTTTGTCATGCTTGTGTTGCTCCCCAACTCTTTTTACATTTGAATGTGGATCACGGGTATAAAAGGTTGGGATCCCCTGTTCTAATGGAAACGTTCCCAGAAGAGTAAAAGCTTTTAGAGCAGAAAAGGAAGGGGCAAGTTAATATTAATACCCTTACAAATGACCTTGACAGGTGTCCAGATACTTTTTGCCATATCTAGTGTATCTCTAAGTTTCACAGTGATAACTGTGAGATGTTAATAGAGTTTTTTTTATGTATTATTAATATTTATTTATCATATATAATATTTATACAATTACACCAAAGCTACTGTTTTTACTCACACAGATCCGATACCAGATGTTAACTGTTTTCTCCTCCAATACCTGATACCTCCTGGCCACCATAGATGTGATGTCAATGTAGAACACAAGGGGATAGAGGAGCAATGTCAGACTAGGGAGTCTAGGTTCCCCCTGCAACTCCCCTCCAGCACATATCTTAGGGAGTTCACTGAGTACCTCAGGCATTATGTGACGTTGGTCTGCCCCTGTAGGGCCCGGTCTTTAAGGAGCAAGGCAATTACACTTTATGATTATTTGGCATACTGTTCCACTGTACCATCATCTAAATTAGCCTACACCTTTGCTAGACACACAGGAGAACCTAATCCAAATGCAAAATTATTCATTGGGCAACTACAGAAACAAACTAATTGCAAGCTCTGTAGGATAGTAAGATGTAAGCTCAGTTCATTCTAGTTATTATGCCACCCTCCTATATCTTGCTATATGTTTGGCAGGGATTACAGAGCAGACTGAAGTCACTGAAACACAGTGTGAGCTCTTTAAAGCTCATTACAGAAGCTAACGGAATTTATAAATATGCCTTGTTGACATTAGAAGGATTGGTGTATTGACTCCTTTGGCTCTTTGCAGTGAATTCCCCTTTCTGGGCTTGTGACTTGTAAACTGCTCACTTCTAGAGGCACAGTGGGAGGTCTCATAAAATTAATCAGGATATTATTTTTTCTCTTTCCCTGCACACAGATTTCTTAAATTTATGGGCTGTTATGTAAACCTGTATGTTTCCCCCGCAATTCTAAAAGCTCTAAAAGGCTCATTTGTGCAATATTAGTTTAAAATGAACAGTGTATATATTAGGTTATTTACCCAAAATGTATGCATATTTGCATGACGTGCTGCCATTAGGTTTCTTTAAGTGTAATACAGTATGTGTAGTACAGTACAGAGGATATAGTAGGTCTCTGTAATAAGTACAGATAGTACTAAAGTTTAAACGATTACATATGTTCATCAAGTTCAATCCAAGTGTGTTCTGAAAAATCCCCATAATAATCAAGTTCCTCTTCAGCATCCTTCAATATTTCTCTCGCTATTTGGTAATTTCTTAGTTTGTGCAGGTATCGAGTTTGTACAGGTATCGAGTCGGTTATCTTTAAAGACAGCTAGCTCTACGACATTGTCTAGGCAAAGGGAGCTCACACACATGTATTCAACCTGTCATTCAGAATCTGACTCCTGCGTGTAGAGAGTCATCAGTGAACTGTCTTTCTCCAGGCGTTGTGTTATCTATAAAGATAGTTATCTTGGCTACATTAAATAGGCAGAGGGAGCTCACGTACATGTATTTACCTTACTGTCATTCAGAATCTGTCTCCTGCATGTAGAGAGACATCAGTTATCTTTCTTTCTCCAAGCTTTGTGTCAGAGTCAATTATCTTTAAAGACAGTTAGCTCAACTACATTATGTAGGCAAAGGGAGCTCATAATGTATTTATCTTACTGCCATTCTGAATCTGATTCCTGCATGTAGAGAGACATCAGTTATCTTTCTTTCTCCAGGCTTTGTGTCAGAGTCAGTTATCTTTAAAGACAGCTCTACTACATTATGTAGGCAAAGGGAGCTCATAACATGTATTTACCTTACTGCCATTCCGAATCTGGCTCCTGCATGTAGAGAGACATCAGTGATTTGTCTTTCTCCAGGCTTTGTGGCAGAGTTGGTTATATTTAAAGACATTTAGCTCTACTATATTATTTAAGCAAAGAGAACTTACATAACATTTATTAAACGTAACTGTCATTGAGAATCTGACCAGTAACGCATGTCAACCAATCAAAATGTTTTAACCTGCAGCTGGCTGAAAAAAACAATCACTCTACTATGGGTTATTACGATGATATTTTTTGATTGATTTTATTTAGATGGCTTCTTGTTTCTTTGTGACAAAACTTTTAGTTCCCCTATAAGTTAAAGAACAATGTCATTTTTCACTTTTCAATAGATGTCTAATATATAATAATCTACTTTCCTCTAATTTTAAAAATGGGGGGGTGGAGTTTGTTGCACCTTTTGAGCTGCTAAGTAAAAATCACAAAAAGAAATCTGCCCATCAGACTTGGCCTTAATTGTACAACTTTTTTTTTTTAAAATATAGATAATGAAAAGCAGTGAATAAATACATAAATATTCTGCCATTTTATATTTAAGGCAGCGGTTTCTCTTTATTGCAGGTCTCTCTAGGGAGTTGAGAAAATTGGTCATGCATGCCCATTATTAATAAGCCTTTGTAATTAAATACAGTCATTCTTAGCAAAATTATGAGAGATTAGAAGTCTAGTTATCTGCAAATACATTTTCACAATATGTTATGTCATGATTTTCCAGAAATTCAGCCAAACATGCTGTTTGCACATGCAAAGTCAAATCTTTTAGCAGTGAAATATGCTTCGAGTTAAAGTCTATCCAGACATATATAATTATTGTTTAATGAGTGAATAGGCATAAACCCATAGTTTCAAAGTCATAAAATGAAGTAATTTAGCAATTAGCCTCCCATGAGCTCATTTGCCAGAAAATCATCTCCTTCATGTTATAAAAGACTCCATGCAATAAATGTCTAAATGTGGTGAGAGAGTATTAGGGCAGCGAAGCTTTTCTGCCTTTTAAAAGACTAATAAAGTATTACAGTATTTTGAATTTGAGAATAATACGTATTAACACTGAAAATAATGATAAAATAACGATTTCAAGGTTTACTTTTTCATTAACTTTTTTTCCCTGTTGGGATGGAGTGGAATTTTAAGTGAAAAATTCCTGGACATTATGGTCACATGTATTGCAAGTCGGTTGCTTTAGGCCTATAGCCTTTAGAAGATCGCCCTGAGCATGGGCAGAAATCTATTATCCGGAAACCAACTGTAATTCACTTTTCATAACGAGACGCTAAATTGCATTGTTTCAGAACCCTGTTCTTTTATCGAGAAAGTTCCCCAAATGCCACAAAAAAAGTTCACATGTTGCCATTATAAACAAAATAGATAAAGACAATTTAAGGGTTCAAGTATAACATACGCCTTTTAGGTCATATCACTGGCAACATGTCCATGCCAATGCAAAGGTGGCCACACTCGGACCGATAAAAGCTGCTGACAAGACTATGGGGCAAATTCACTGAGCGGCGAAAATGCGCAAGCGACGCCTTCGCCGCACTTCGCCAGGTGAAGTTTCGCCAGGGCGCCACTAATTCACTAAAATCCGAAGTGGCGCTCAGGGAGGCAAAAGGTATTGAAGTTGCGCTAGCGTTAATTCGTCAAGCGAAGTTACGGTAGCGATGCCTAATTTGCATACGGCGCCAAGTTAAAGTACAATGGACATATATGTTGCAGCAAATACATTACACTACACAAGCCTGGGGAAAGCTTCATAAAATAAAATAGAGTTGTTATTTTGCCCTATACATGTGCCCAGTGTATAATTTAGGTGCCATATGTTAGGAAAGGTAGGGGGGAAGGAGGGTGCCCCCCAAAAAAATATACAATCTTTTTCAGCCTATCAGCCTTAAAAAAGTAAGACGCCAGCACTTTTTGGGACTTAGAAAAAATTTCAGCTTTTTTTGAAGCAATCCCTATCTATTCTATTGCACTTCACCTGGTCTGAGGTGGCGAAGGCAAGTCTGGCGCAAGAGATAATGCTCGGTAAAATGCGCAAGTTAGGGAATTAGCGTAGTTACGTCCCTTCGCCATAGCGCAACTTCGCCTTGCGTTAGGATGCGTAGTAGCACTAGAGTAGGTCCAGTTCACTGGTGGATTTACGCCAGCGCCCGTTATTAAATTGGCTGGCGAATTTGCGCTAGTGTTAGCCGATTCGCGCTTTAGTGAATTTGCCTCTAAATCTGCAGTTTATTGCCCGATGTGTGGGGCTCTCCTATGGACTTCCCCGACTGATATCTAGCCGAAAATCATCCAGATGTTGATTGGGAAGGTTTGAAAATCCCACCAAATCGAGGATCGCATAAGTTTGTTGAGGCAGTCCTTGCTCTGACTGCCAACATTCCTGGCGTTGTGACCTGATCATTGGGCCATAGGGCTTACAATCAGATCAGCCTTATATCACCCGAACATGAGTTATTGGGTCACCAGCATTGGCCACATGGCTTAAGACAACATCCATCTTGTCCCATTCCGGCCAATGACCCACCTAAAGGATATGCCCACGTATGCTCTTATAACATTTGATTAACAATTTTAGGGACCACTTTTTAATGATCAAGGTCACTTATTTATTGATAGTTTGTCAATTCACATGGTTCCCATTTTTTTAAATCTACGTTTCCCAGATATTTCAATGAATTTTTCATTCAGCCTATTTCAAGAATTTCGATATTCGATTTAGATATTATGAATCGATCAGCTACTTTATTTCTCTAGCTGAAACCTACCAACATGTCACTGAAATTAATGAAGTTGAGTTTCTTTTCTTGTTTTTTTTTTTCCACAAATTTCAAGTTTTACCTATTGTTGGAAGATGTTACCTCTTTATTGTTCACTTCAAATGGTTCTACTATCTGAGTTGCAAAATTTCCTGGATTGAGCCCAAACTCTATTACTTATTTAAAAAATTTAGCAGGGTTAAATTTGAGAAAATTTGAGATTAATAAATCTATACTCATTACCCATAATTATTCAAGAAATTGTAGCTTGAATGCTATTTTTTGAATAAATCTGTCCCTAGTCTATATACAGTATATATATATATATATATATATATATATATATATATATATATATATATATATATATATATATATATATATATATATATATATAGTCAAATACAAGAGTCCTCTGCACTCAACCCATTATCAATATATTTAAGACAGAGACATTTGTGCATACTGCTACTGAAGAATGCCTTACCCTTTAAACAAAACAGTGATTGTTTGTCCATATATTGCAATATATTTAAGCTGAACAATTACGTCAAAGTCATCCCATATCTGGCCAGTCCTACGCTCAATTTTATCTGATTCATTAAGAATTCTATTGCTTAATTATATATTTTACAAAGGGACTAAGTTTTACCTGCAACTTACTTGCTGCTTTCAAAGTAAACCCCCAACTTGGCTGCCCTTTTATTAGACACCAGTGGGATCACCTGTCTATAGCTGGGAGGGGTGGGAGCTACAACATGGAGCTGGTCACTGCTCCTGTATAACTATAACAAACAAGGGAAAGTTGTGCTCACCACTATTTTTTAAAACCATTAGGCGGGGGTGCAATGAGGCTGTGAAAAAATAGGAAATAGGATATATATTAAAAATACTTAAAAACTAGTGGTGAGCACAACTTTCCCTTGTTTGTTATAGTTATACAGGAGCAGTGACCAGCTCCATGTTGTAGCTCCCACCCCTCCCAGCTATAGTCAGGTGATCCCACTGGTGTCTAATAAAAGGGCAGCCAAGTTGGGGGTTTACTTTGAAAGCAGCAAGTAAGTTGCAGGTAAAACTTAGTCCCTTTGTAAAATGTATAATGAAGCAATTGAATTCTTAATGAATCAGATGAAAATTGAGCGTAGGACTGGCCAGATATGGGATGACTTTGACGTAGTTGGCCAGCTTAAATATATTGTAATATATGGACAAACAATCCCTGTTTTGTTTAAAGGGTAAGGCATTTTTCAGTAGCAGTAGCACAAAATGTCGCTGTCTTAAATATATTGATAATGGGTTGAGTGCAGAGGAATCTTGTATTTGTCTATATGTATTTTGTGGTCACAACCTCATTGCACCCCCGCCTAATGGTTTTAAAAAATAGTGGTGAGCACAACTTTCCCTTGTTTGTTATATATATATATATATATATATATATATATATATATATATATATATATATATATATATATATATATATATATATATATATTCATTAATAGATCAACCCCAATTAGGTTCCTAATCCATAATCTTGCTCCAGACTGGGTGTCCCTAAATTTTTTTTGTAACCGGTGAGCAACATTCACATATAAAAAGAGTTGAGGAGCAACACAACAATTTTTTCCACCCCAACAATTTTTTGCACCACACTTCTTCAAAGTTCCTGGGTGGTGCAAAATAAGGGCTGTGATTGGCTATTTGGTAGCCCCTATGTGAACTGGCAGCCTTCAGGAGACTTTTTGTCAGTACATTTGGTTTTTATGGAACCAAAACTTGCCTCTGAGTCAGGAATTCAAAAATAAGCCCCTGCTTTGAGGCCACTGGGGGCAGCATTCAAGGGGTTGGTGAGCAACATGATGCTCGTCAGCCACTGGTTGGGGATCACTGCTCCAGAAAATGTCTTTCCTCAGGATAAGACAGCTGCTTTATTTACATAGCTTTAGTATAGCATGCACAGGAGCAATAGTTGTGTTAACTGGATGCATGGATTGATATGGTGGAATGTTCACTATATCAGTGAGCCGGTGTAAGTCCCAAGTGTGTGACGTGACATGTCCAATAAGACCAACGTTCTATCGTGTTACAGCACCGGAGTGACAGCCTAAGTTGAATCATTTGAGAATTCTCTGGTGGAAACAGTAGAAAAAGGGAACAGTCTTGAGCACTTGCAACTGATTTACACTACAGACAGTTTGTCCGACTGCACATTGACCAAAGTCTCTAGTGTGGACAAGCCCAGAATCTAATTTCAGTATAAAAACCAGTCGAAACACAATATGACCCTGCGTGATCCTCTATTACACGATGAGTAACTATTATAGGAAAGAATTTCAGAGAAAGGTGCGTGTTTATTTTACACGTTGCTTCCTGTCTCCCCTTTCCTTTCAGCACATTAACAGTCCTAATCACTTTTGGGGCAAAGCGATTTCGTTAAGGCAGCCCGCGCTAAACTGTACTGTGATCATGACATGACCCAGGCTGTTAAATAATATGTAAAGCTATCCAGACTTTTGAAGCTGGTGACAGACGCCTAAATAACCACACAAACGACTTCCTTCCTTGCCAAACCCCCTTTTATTATACAAAATAAACAGTGTATTGGCTTTTTACAGATTCTAGACAAATAGGAAGGTGGTGGTGAAAAAAAGACTGTTTTTACAAAGGGACAGCTTTCAGTTCCAGCTTGTTTAATTCATGCCTCCTTCTCTCTATAAATCGGTCAGAGCAGGCACGCCGTATTATGCCAGCTGTCAGTAAATAAGGCAGAATATCTTGGCACTTCATGCAATGTGTCTGCATTATTAAAAGCACAAGCCGTTTTATGCAGAATGGCTCCTTTGTGCCCTGCAGTCCTCATTTTACATTTCCTATACATTCTCTGAAGGTCACACTGGTCCGTAAAATCTTTCCAGTACATTTAGCGCCGGGTACCAGTGTATCATGGGGTAGAATTAGAAAGCCTTGAAGAACCATGTTAAATGGGAAAGTGATTTTTTCTTAAGTTAGTGGCACAACTTTAAATCACATCCCCCTAGTTGAATGGTAATCAACTGAAATCACTGGTGAACTTGCTATTGCCATTTGGAATTGGACCAGTTTCCGACAGTGTCGGACTGGCCCACAGGGATACCAGGAAAACTCCCGGTGGGCCCAGGTGTCAGGGGGCCCTTGTGCTGCTAAAGATTTGGCCTATTTCATAGTCATTTCCTATTTCATTGAGAACAAAGAGGCTAAATAAAGGGAATAATTTATTACAGTATGTAAAGAATAGAGACTAGGAGAATAGAGGTTGAGTGAGGAGAAGAATAATAAAAGTATTGAGAGGTGGCCCCTGGTCTGTGGTTCTTTGGTGGCCCCTGGTCTAAGGTTTTTGGGTGGGCACCTGGTGTCCCAGTCCCACACTGGTTTCCGAATGATGACCACCTGTCGAGAAAGTGCCCCCCGCTTCTTCAATCAACTGCCATTCTAGGGGATTTCAAACTTGTACCCTTTGTACCCTGCCCAGTTATTACAAATCCTCAGAATCACTGTGTGTATCATTGGCTCCTAGGTATCAATGTTCAAAAGCTCCAGTAACACTAAAAAAAGAAAATGGCTACTGTTTTTTTCTGCTGTTCACTTAGACCGTATGTTGGTAAACTCTACATGATATTTACAAAGCATGATATTTTTATTTAAAATTTCCTTTCCATATGGTTTTCAGAACTTTCCAAACTAAGGGTGTAATGTGATAAAATACATAAAGAATGAGTTTAAAAAAAGGGACAAAGATTGCACTTCTTGGTTGCTTATAGCTACTGATCTTCAGGTAGCAGTTGCTAAACACCTGTTTGAAAGCAAACATCAGAATTTTTGCTATGGGCACCGGATTTGGGGCAAATGTTATAACCTCCCCCATTATTACTATTGAATATGTCTATTCTAAGATCGTGTACACTCATCAGTTCCAAAAGTTCAGAAAATGAATGGAAAGGAAATTTCAAATAAAATTTTCAATATTGTGTAGTGTTTACCAACAAGCCGCCTAAGTCACCAACAACAGAGGCTTTTTTTTTTTTTTGGTGTTACTGGAGCTTTGGAACATTGATGTATGGCAGCCAGTGGTACACAGGGAGATTCTCTCCTGTGCTCCTTCACCCCTGTCACTGATGAGGAAGTCTCAAAGCTTCTGGCCTCTTCTCACCTTACCACCTGCCCGCTTGATCCAATTCCCTCAAAACTTCTCCGCAATACCAATCCTTGTCTAATCAAAGCCTTAACTCACCTATTTAATCTTTCGCTCTCAACTGGACTGTTTCCTTCTCAACTAAAACATGCTCTTGTCACCCCCATTCTGAAAAAACCCTCTCTTGATCCCTCCAATCTTGACAACCTCCGACCTATCTCTCTGCTACCTTTCATCTCTAAACTACTTGAGCGCCTAGTCTACAACCGACTTACCTCATTCCTCTCTGACAATAACCTGCTGGACCCCCTACAATCTGGGTTTAAGCCACAACACTCCACGGAAACTGCCCTGACTCGACTAACTAATGACCTTTTAACCACTAAAGCCAACAATCATTTCTCACTACTAATACTGCTTGATCTCTCAGCTGCATTTGACACTGTAGAACACCCTCTCCTCCTCCAGTCCCTCCATTCGCTTGGCCTTCGTGACACAGCCCTGTCCTGGTTCTCTTCTTACATCACCAATCGTTCCTTCAGTGTCTCCTACAATGGAGTAGCATCTTCTCCCCTACCCCTTTCTGTTGGAGTTCCTCAAGGCTCTGTCCTGGGACCATTACTATTCTCCCTCTATACTTCCTCCCTCAGCAAATTAATCAACTCGTATGGTTTCCACTAACAGCTCTATGCTGATGATACTCAGATCTATCTCTCATCTCCTGATCTCAACCCAGAACTCCTAACTCGCGTCTCCTCCTGCCTGTCCTCTATCTCTACCTGGATGTCGCAACGCTACCTTAAATTAAACCTCTCTAAAACTGAGCTGGTTCTCTTTCCTCCAACTAACACCAGTAACATCCCGGAAGTATCCATCATAGTTAACAATTCCACTATCACCCCCTCTCCCCAGGCCCGGTGCCTTGGGGTTATCCTAGAGTCTGCCCTGTCAGTCACGCCTCATAGCATATTCAAAATACGATCATTTATCACCCAAGATGCTGCCAAAATTCTTATTCACTCTCCCATCATATAACGTCTAGACTACTGCAACTCTCTTTTAACTGGCCTTCCCCTCCAGAGGCTGTCACCTCTCCAGTCCATAATGAACACTGCTGCGAGGCTCATACACCTCAGCAACTGCTCCTCCTCTGCCTCGCCATTCTGTCAATCCCTGCACTGGCTTCCGCTACCTTTCAGAATCAAATTCAAATTAATGACACTGACTTTCAAAGCACTTCATAACTCTGCCCCACCCTACATCTCTGAACTCATCTCTATATACTCACCCAACCGCTTACTATGCTCCTCTACTGACCTGCTACTCAACTCTTCTCTCATTACCTCCTCACATGCTCACACTCAAGACTTTGCAAGGGCTGCACCCCTCCTCTGGAACGCTCTCCCACGGTCTGTCCGACTTTCTCCCAACCTTTCTGCTTTCAAGAAATCTCTTGAAACGCACTTCTTTCGAGAAGCCTACCCTCACTCTGCTTAACTACCAAACACAACACCACATACAATACCACATTTCTCACCCACTTAATTCGATCTTGCCCACTCCCACACCTTGTGTATTACTCCCTTCCCTTTAGACTGTATGCCTATGCATAGGGCCTTCTTCACCTTTTGTACCGGTATTGATTGTGATGTATGTAACTCCATATGTTCTATATATGTAATTCATGTGATGTAGTTGTATAATCACATTTACTTTACAGTGCTGCGCAATATGTTGGCGCTTTATAAATACATGTTAATAATAAATTCTGAGCATTTGTTGTTTAGTGGGTAGGCTACAAAAGCTTTAAAGCGCCTACATTTCACCTTGAATGGCAGTTGGCTGTGCTGGGGCACTTTATTGACAGGTGATTATCATTGGAAAGTGGGCCCATTTCCAAATGGCAATGGCATGTCAAGAAAGTGCACCAGGGATTGCATCAAAGGTAATGAGCGGAGGGGTGATTTTAAATGTTTTCTACCCTACCCACAGAACTACAAGAAAAACAGGTAATGGATAAATGAAACAACTTATATTTTTTGTATTACTGGCCTTTACATTAGCTTTAATGTTGTAGTTTTCATAGTAGACCATTTTGTTTCGGCAAAGATGAATATCATTCCCAGTGACATTCAAACTTGAGTGGAATGAATATTGTGAGATTTGTTAGTAGGCTTCAATTTTCAACCATTACATTTGGTTGGTAACAGCAGTAATGCAGGGCCTTGTCAGACCAGAATGGGTCAGGTATGTTTTATTTTAATAACTTTTTCATGTACGGGGCCCTATCAGACTTTTCCCACTAGTCCCTGTTCTGCATTTGTACTATTATTGGATGGGGCCATTCTGTGAAGAGGATTCTTGGATGTCAATATGTAGCCATTGCTTCTGGTGGCACTTTGGTTAACAAATGGGATCTTGATGGGTAAGGTCTCTCTGCATTAAGGTAGGGTTGCACTTGTTTGTACATCCAAAAATATACTAGTTTCAACACCAGTTTGTGTGTGGTTGGGAATCTAGATTGTAAGCTCTGCTAGGGCACCTTGTGATATAAATAAAGAACACTCTTATGGGTTCAATGTATTACCTAGGATAACCGTACAAGAAATAATATTTAGTGGGCATGATGAAGAAAGGTAAGTTTAATTATTTTTGGATTTTTTGGATCAGATGAAAATCATTTGCCACCAGTAAAGTAATCCATGACCTGTATCCAGATTAGTTTCCACCCAAGTGCCAGTAAAGTTTTTTTTAATCCTATTTCCACCAGGCAGTTCAAAGGCTGCACCCGCAACTTATATATTATATATTTTTCTCTTTCCAATACGTGTTGGTTGCACGTTGTGTATTAACCAGCACCACCCATGATAAAGCCGGGCCAATGCTGTGCAATCTGCTTCGCGTTCAAGAGACATTTGGCTTATAAATTGTAAAGGCAATTATTGAGAACACATTCTGGATCCTACATACAGCATTGCTACTGGAAAAACATTAGGGGATATATATATATAATTCATTCTCTTCAGCCCAGATGGTTACAGTTGGTTCTTTTTGCTGGCACGGCATTTGAAAACAGAATAAATTGTGACACTCAATTTTTCGGCAGCAAGTTAAAGGGCATAAAACAGACCTGACTGAATCTGATGGCTTTCCTCCTCGTTGCCATGGCTTCCCAAAAATAATATTTTCAAAGTAACATGAAATCGGAGGCCTCGTTAGTAGTTTCCACATGTTCCTTTCGGTAAAAGCAGCAAATTCACCCATAGAATTATCCACGTTGTGACATAATTTTTTCTTTTTTGTTTTAATATTCTTACTAAACGAAGTTTCACAAACTGAAATGATGTATTTTAATAACAAAGAGATTCAGTCAGTTCATGAGCAAGAACAGAACTGAAAAGTCATCTGTTGCTTAACTTCATCATCTATCTGTCCTTTTTATTGGAAATGGCACAATGTTTGTGTAATGTGAAAATACGGATATTTTACTAACCAAATTGTAAGACTTGTACAAGTCCCACATGGAGCTCCAGAGTAGTTCCTACCTGCAAACACTGGTGGTCCAGGCCATATTATATACAGAGCAGAAGTTGATGCATAGGGAAGGGGGACATAACAGACTGAAGAGCACCTTTGTTGTGTCTTGTTAAAGACAGAAGCAAAACACAATCCTGAATTTTTCTAATTTTAATTGGCTCATCTTTCTCCAAACTGTAAGTGAATCGGTGAAAGCACAGTACTCAAAGAACTATTATTTTTGGATTTTACCAAATACTGAATTGTGCACAAAAGATTAATCTGAATACCAAACCCCAACCATCATTTGCATATTCAAATTTGAGGAAGACGTCATGTGCTGTGAATAAAACAATGGCGGTGCTCAGTTGTCTTAAGCTCTAATGCAGTGGATCTCAAACTGTTGGACTGACCCTCTGATGGAGCTTAGGAGTAGGGGAGCTTAGAGTGAGAACGGTGGCCAGTTGCTCTACTAGATACACCTGTAAACCCTAATGGCAGTTAGTTTGTGTGACATATGGGAAGAATATATATTTACTGTCCTAGATATCTATGAAACTTAGACTAAATGACTTGTACACTGATGCTTTCCTCTAGGTTTACACATTTCATGATCTAAGCAGTGCCCTGAGCAAACAATGGACTAAAAAGGGGCCCTGAGCAAAGGCTGAGCCTTCAAAGTGAGCTTGAACTGAATAAGTCACGTTTTAGCCATTATGAAAGCTGAGTGGCAGAATGCAACCAGTAAGCCCATCTCAACTCTAGACCCGATTCACCAAAAATAAAATGAGATTTCTAACAGACCTTTTGTTTGCGAGGGACGATGGAAATAATCTTGTTTTTAGCTTTTTTCATTTTTCTGGTTTGTTTTCAGACAGCCCCTGATAACTGTATCTGGCCCCTACTTATTTTAGTTCTTTTCTTAAATTAGCCTGACATTTACATGGAAATCACCGCAGGATTTTGTTCACAAACATATTTTTCGTCTTCAAGGACGTGTTTGTGATAAGAGCCGGCTAATTACTTTTGTTTTGCTTAGATGTGTATTTTCAACCATTTGCTCACAGAGATTAGGCCAAAATTGCTGTTCTGTAATGTTTTCAACAATATTTACCTTTTCAGAACCATCTTCCTCCCCCAAATATACTAATATATTGTTTATGAGTGTTTGAGGGGCCTCAGATAGTTCTCTAATCTTCCTGCTAAATTGTGCTTAAAACAGGGGAATACTGGAATAGTTCTATACTGTACCTATCCACACTATGCTTTGAGCAGAGCCATTTGTGCTTGTTTGGCTGGTTAAATCACCACTGAAATCTTATTACCCCATGATCTGCTAGGTCTTTCCCCATGTGCAGCAATAGAAGGGTTAGGGGTGACAATAAGGAGCTTGTGGCCAGAGTCTTGTATTGGGTTGGGACTTGTGGAATACCAGCAAAGTTGCCAGGATTTGTTTGGCCTATCTCCGAAACATGTTGGTGGGTCATGGATATCCTGCAAGGGCAGCGTCAGACTGGGCCAACAGGAAAAAACCTGGTTGGCCCCACCAGCCCAGATCCGTGCCACATAGTGTGATCTCCTCCCTCTACACCCGCTTGCCTGGCCTGTGCCATCGATTGTCCTGCACGAACCACCCACTTGCCCCGCCTGAACGCCCACTTGCCGTGCCCGCTCCACCCACTGGCCTCGTCCGCAAATGAGCTTGAATTAGGTAAGCGCTGTGTGGTGGGAGGGGCAGAGGGGGGCTTTGCTGGGGAGGGAGGCCCTTGGTGGGGTGCGGGGCCTTGGTGAGGCAGCCCTGGTGGACCCGTTATCCAGAATGCTCTGAATTACAGAAAGGCCATCTCCCATAGACTCCATTATAATCAAATAATCCAAATTTTTAAAAATGATTCCCTTTTTCTCTGTAATAATAAAACAGTAGCTTGTACTTGATCCCAACTAAGATATAATTGATCATTATTGGATGCAAAACAATCCTATTGGGTTTAATCGATGTTTAAATGATCTTCTAGTAGACTTAAGGTCCAGATCCAAATGACCAAAAACCCCAGTTCCCGAGCATTCTGGATAACAGATCACATACCTGTATTTGTATTCGGGCTGGTTCAGATTGTCTTGTGAAGACAGCAAAGCACTCAGGTCATTGGGTTTTGGTTGGACTACTGCTTGGTGGATCCAGGTCGGCAAAGGTCTACTGAATTAGACCTGTTCGGAGCTCTAGCTTAGGCAAGGCTAAGGACAATGGCCAGCATCTTCTGTTTTCCACTTTGGTGGGTGAGTGCCTGGCTAACCACATGTAATTGCCCCTCTGTTCACCTGAATGATATTTATGTAGACCAGGGGTCCTCAACCTTTTTTTTAACCATGAGCCACATTTAAATGTAAAAAGATGCTAGGAGTTATAGTCCATCTGCCCAAATTGCTTTAAGTTCTCACCTTGGCTCATGGATTATATCACCCCCATTGCTTAGAAGCAGCTCCACTTCCAAACCGTACATCTTAAGCAATCTATACCCCATTCTTCACCTCCCTGTTTGTAGGACCACAGTTGAGATTTAAGATTATTTACAGACTATGTGCAGCTTTGTTTGTGTTCCCCAGCTCATGGTCTGACTGGACAGATCTTTGCAGACAATATTATTTCTCAGTTGTACTCACTTCCCCTTACAGGAAGATCACCAGTGGCGCTGGGTAGAAAAGCCTGGAGACCCCTACGCGGCGTCCTAATTCAGATTTGTTAACCTCTGTGACTGAACAGTGTTTTACAGACTATTTGGCATAAAAAGCCATAAATGTTCATTTGCAGCTAGCCCAAGGAAACACTTTATAGGTTCCTTAGTGATTCTTGGCAACGTACACGCAGTGCAGATAAAGACTTGGAATCCATTACATTTCCATTTGCCTTCGGATCTGATTCCAGGAAATCCAATTCCTTTATATCATTTTAACAATCCTTTGTGGACGTTGGGGCATATATTTTTACACTGTTTCTGCAGACAAAAAGCCAATCCTTTGTGAATTAAGCAACAGAGTGCAATTTAGTTTTAATTCTTTTTTTTTGCACATTGAATTTTATACAATTATGCGTTTAGAAGAAGAGAGGCATATTACAGGGCTCTTTTATGTGACGCAGAGTAGTCACCCTCCAAAAGAGAGAGTGTGAGAGATCCTCTATTCAAGGTACAGATATGGGGCCTGTTATCCAGAATGCTTGGGACCTGTTATCCAATGCTTGCGACCTAGGGTTTTCCAGATACGGGGTCTTTTGGATCTTCATTCTACTAGAAAATTATGTAACCATTAAATAAACCCAATAAGCTGGTTTTGATTCCAATAAAGATTAAAGGGATACTGTCATGGGGGAAAAAAAAAATTTCAAAATGAATCAGTTAATAGTGCTGCTCCAGCAGAATTCTGCACTAAAATCCATTTCTCAAAAGAGTAAACAGATTTTTTTATATTCAATTTTGAAATCTGACATGGGGCTAGACAAATTGTCAGTTTCCCAGCTGCCCCAAGTCATGTGACTTGTGCTCTGATAAACTTCAATCACTCTTTACTGCTGTACTGCAAGTTAGAGTGATATCACCAACTCCCTTTTTCCCCCCAGCAGCCAAACAAAAGAACAATGGGAAGGTAACCAGATAACAGCTCCCTAACACAAGATAACAGCTGCCTGGTAGACCTAAGAACAGCACTCAATAGTAAAAACCCATGTCCCACTGAGACACATTCAGTTACATTCAGGCACAAGTCACATGACTGGGGGCAGCTGGGAAATTGACAAAATGTCTAGCCCCATGTCAGATTTCAAAATTGAATATAAAAAAAATCTGTTTGCTCTTTTGAGAAATGGATTTCAGTGCAGAATTCTGCTGGATCAGCACTATTAACTGATGTGTTTTGAAAAAAACATGTTTACCGATGACAGGATCCCTTTAATTATGTCTTAGTTGGGATCAAGTACAAGCTACTGTTTTATTATTACACAGAAAAAGGATTCAAATTTTTGATTACAGAGAAAAGGGAAATGTTTTTAAATATTTGGATTATTTGGATAAAATGGAGTCTATGGGGGCAGCCTTCAGAGCTTTCTGAATAATGGGTTTCTGGATAACGCAATTCCCATCTAAATAAGTCACGCAATACACAGCCAATGAAGCACGCAGGCCAATGCTAAATCTTCTGCATGTGGTGAGCCAATACATCTATTTTGGAGTAACTTGTTGAGCACAGCACACAATTTTTTACAAATAGGGTTTCACTGATTGGAGTTCATGAATAAGGATACCCCATAAGAGCAATCATTTCTGCCTCCACTTGTACAAAATACTCTGTATGAGTAAAAGTATATAGACCCACCTTTCTAATTATTGGAACTGACTGTTTAAGCCAGGGGTCCCCAAACTTTTTTACCCATGAGCCACATTTAACTATAAAAAGAGTTGGGGAGCAACACAAGCATACAAAAAAACAGTTCCTAGGGCTGCTCAGTAATGGCTGTAATTGGTTATTTGGTAGCCTCTATGTGGACTAGCAGAATACAGGATGGTCTGTTTGACAGTTCACGTGGTCATTATGTCTCCAAATCAGAAATCCAAAAATAAGGCCACTGGGAGCAACATCAAAAGGCATAGTGAGCAACATGTTGCTTGTGAGTCACTGGCTTAAGTAATAGTCATTATTGTTGGCGCAGGAGGCACTGCAATTGCTTCCTACTTTGTGCCAACAATTTAGGGAAGGCTTTTTAGTGTTTCAGCACAATAATGCTTGGTTTACTGAGATGGAAGTGGAAGAACTTTGCTGGCACAGAGCCCTGATCTTAACTTAGCCGAACCCCTGTGGAATAAATTGGAACCCGACTATAAGCCTGACCCAATTCCCAACATCAGTGCCCAAACTTCCCAGAAAAGTATGGGCTGTTAAAGAGGGGCAACTTCATATTGATCCCCTTGGTTTGGAAATGATGGACAGACAGGTGTCCGGATTCTTCTAGCCAAATAGTATTTAGGAAATTTCATATATCATATATATATATACTGATCATATATATATTTTTATGAAATCATTATATAATTATGTTTGAGATTTGGTTGGGCCAGGCATTGGATTGCACTGGGTCGAATCCTCAACCAAATTCAGGATTCAGTGTGTCCCTAGAAATTTCAGAGTTCCCAGCACAAAGAAGCTGGACCTTCAGCCTTGTGCCCTTATATGGTTATCACCTAACATCCTTATATTACATTAAGTTGTCCCGTGTATAATCTATAAATGATATAACTCGTATAATTACAACAGATAGGAATCCAACACTCATTCTCCTTTAAAATTGCTGAGAAGCGGAAAAGAAAAGCAGGCACAGTTCTGTGTTTTACTTTCCTCAGGAGACCAGATTGCTGGAAAATGTAAAAGGAAAACAAAAACAGTTTTGGGTTTGTGGGACCTAAAAATAAAGGTGTAAATTATGGGAACATGTAAAAATCCAGGGATGTCACAATTGCTGTTTCACTGTGATTCAAAAACCACAAAGTCCAAACATGGTCGGTGAAAGGGGATTTTTTACTTAGGCGCTGCTTTAACCCAACATTATCCCTTCCAATGGATTAACTTCCAGGGGAGCTCAGTGGCAGCCAGAGTGTTAATAAGAACAGATTTCTGGCAGTGTTGGGATTTTATATCCTTTTCGGCCCTGGGGGAATCCCAGAAAGTCATTTTTCTTCATAGGTGAGCTTTCACCTCCCACATTTTAGTCAACAAATGAGTAGGAGTAAAGATCGCAGCTCTGGAAAACGTAACAGCATATTAAATAAAATTAGGCCCAAGAAGAAAAACATATAAAATTACTGTGAGCAAACACTACAGAACATGTGGTCATTGGAAGTCACTTCTGACATACACTTGGCCGCCTCTAGGCTGGTTTTATGGCAAGAGGAAATATGTTCACCAGCTTTGGGACTCTCACCTGCCCCAGTGCAAGAGGCAAGTTGGCTTATCTAGGGACTCTATATCCTGTAACCTGATTGACAGCCCATTGCCGTTACCCTGATTTACACAAAATCAAGTGCTGGCTGGATATGCAACGGGAAATGGCTATGGGAAAGAAACCAGAGAACTTTCTTCGACCTGTGTGTTAATGGAGTTTGTGTACCCCCTTAAAAGCATAGATCATTGTTAATATTAATATACAAGTAATAGAACAGAGGGCAGTGTATGGACAGTGCAGTCAACACTCAGCAGTAATTACGTAGAACATATTATGCTTCACAGGCTCTAGAACGGTGATCCCTAAATAGTGACTCACAAGCAACATGTTTCTCACCAACACATTGGATATTGCTCCCGTTGCTTATTTTTTAATTCCTGGCTTGAAATTAAGCCTCAGTTGCCAAAAAAAAACAAAAAAACGTGTACTGCCAAATAGAGCCACCATTAGGCTGGTAATCAACATAGGGGCTACCAATAGGAAATCACAGCACCTCCAGAAACTTTTTGCATGCATATGTTGCTCTCCACTTTATTTTTTTGTGAAAGTGGCTCGCGGAATGTGGCTCGCGGGTAAAAAAGATTAGGATGCTGCTCTAGAACCTCTGCCTGCTACTCAGACCTAATGGTTGTACCACTAGCATAGAGACCCCAAGTGATAGACACTTGGGGTCTCTATGCTAGTGGTACAACCATTGATCACATACCAATGCTCCTTGGGCGCAACTTCCTAGTCCCGTCTACCTTGAGCTCACAAGGCAAATCTGCCACTGGTTAAACTTTGCCCTCAATTGTCAACTGGGGCCTCTTACCAAAGGCTCTGAACAAATATCTAGTTTACCTTTGAGATGGATCCAAGAGAAATATCAAACAATCCTGTTTGTTACATGAACCACTAGACACTCCAAGAGAGGATCCGAAGTCATAATTACCAAAAAGTTTTACCTGTTGGGCAAATTGGCACTCAGCTTGCATTTGACTTATTCAAGCCAACTGATAATTGGTTGCTTTGGGTTCCTACAATGCTGCAAATTGTATCCTTTTTAGTAAATGTGTCCAACTGTTTTCTGCCTCGGGGAAACCTTATTTCATGTTGGAAAGGCCATCCTCTCCAACTCATTATGCAATTTCAAAAGGTACATACTTTTAGATCAGTGAATGTTGGAGTCTTTTCAGTTCAAGACACAATTTGAGGTGCAGCATTTAGTCAGGGCCTCCCTTTAACTTGTAACGAGTAAAAAAAATGGCTCAAACAAGCTGGTTAGCCATAGTTACAATAATATATAGGAGAACAAATATGTATTCACTATAAACCTCACCCTAACCTTAACGATGGTCTTCTAGGAGAGCACATTAGCAAAACATTATTCCAAAATATTATCTGAAGGTTGAGGCTTCCGATTCAGTGGCCCCCAAACCCCCAGGGCCTCTGTTCCACATCTGCTCCTCACCACCAGCACGTACCTTCTTCTCCTCTTGTAGTGCAATCGGGGCCTGGGTGGGAGGTCAGAGAGCAGTGTTTAGCGTCACTGCCAAGGGGTGAGTCTGGGTCGGTGGCCCCCATGAGGCCTTGGACCTCAAAGCCTTGAAGATTAACAGCCTGTCCACTTGAAATATCACCAGTGGTTTATTTTATCCAAATCACCACCCCCTCAACTGTGTTACTGCCTTCCTATCTGCCTGCGGGTTCATTGCGCTGGCAGTTAGCGATTATATAGTGTAAAAAATAGGCATCATTTCAGTCTCACCTACCGTTCTCCAGACCAGCTTCAAAAAGCCGATGTGAAATAATATTTACATATTGCTACGTTCACAATAATAACCCTATAAATCAGAGGTAGGGGCTGTACAGAAACATAAAGAAACAATAGTTTATCAGGGATTTTTCCTGTTGGTTTGTACGTCACACACACTCTAGACAATATGGAGGGTAAATTCTGAAAAATTTTAGCAAATTCTATTAAGAATGGCAATATCACATTTTAGCCCTTTTAAACAAAACGCCAAAGGCTACAGTGAGTGAGTCTGAAATTGGTGATTAAACCGGGGCCAGGAGAGAGAACATCACAGAGGCAGTTCAGGATAATTACTTCTGCAAAACAAACCGCAGTGAAACCACTGCAAATTATATTTTAATGCCTGCCTGGAGCTTTATCCCCCCCCCATACCCTTTACACTCATTGCAAGAACAACTGACTTTTCTCCCTCTCTTCTCAATTTAACTAAGTTAAAACTTGGAAAAAAAAGTTACTAGATGCTGATTTACTAAAATAGGTGCTAAATTGATCCAGAGCAGTTACCCATAGCAACCAACCAGTTAAACATATAGGGTTACTACCTGGCTGAAAATGATCCTTGGTGCCAATGTTATTAATAGGGGAAAAAGACTACATATATAGTTAGGCTGGCATTGTTATACAAAAAAAAGTGGCAACCCATTATCTAAAGCTGTAATGTTCTAACTTGTAGTAAACTTGTAGTAGCCTTGTAGTAGCCTGAAAAGGGCTTAAAGGGATACTGTCATGGGAAAAAAAAAATATTTCAAAATGAATCAATTAATAGTGCTGCTCCAGCAGAATTCTGCACTGAAACCCATTTCGCAAAAGAGCAAACAGATTTTTGTATATTCAATATTGAAATCTGACATGGGGCTAGACATTTTGTCAATGTCCCAGCTGCCCCTGGTCATGTGACTTGTGCCTGCACTTTAGGAGAGAAATACTTTCTGGCAGGCTGCTGTTTTTCCTTCTCAATGTAACTGAATATGTCTCAGTGGGACATGGGTTTTTACTATTGAGTGCTGTTCTTAGGTCTACCAGGCAGCTGTTATCTTGTGTTAGGGAGCTGTTATCTGGTTACCTTCCCATTGTTCTTTTGTTTGGCTGCTGGGGGGAAAAAGGGAGGCGGTGATATCACTCCAACTTGCAGTACAGCAGTAAAGAGTGATTGAAGTTTATCAGAGCACAAGTCACATGACTGGGACAGCTGGGAAATTGACAATATGTCTAGCCCCATGTCAGATTTCAAAATTGAATATAAAAAAATCTGTTTGCTCTTTTGAGAAATGGATTTCAGTGCAGAATTCTGCTGGAGCAGCACTATTAACGTATTCATTTTGAAAAAAATTTTTTTTTCCCATGACAGTATCCCTTTAATTTTCTTCCATTCATATAATATGCATGAAACAAAAATGTCCTGTACACAAAGCAACAGTGTTAAAACCTTGTTCTTAGACCCCTATGAAAATCTTTTTAGCTACCCCCCACCACATGCTTACATCAATTATATAGAAAGTTTTTTTTCAAACAATGAAGCACAAACGTCTCCAGTTGTACATGTGCCACTGTAACAGAACCCACTTGACCTACTCAATACTTAACTGTTTATCAAAAGTCAAGACTGATCCTTGGCTCCATCCTGACTAAGAAAACTGTCAAAAACATCAAGATTTATGGATGTTTTTCAAATGTTCTCAATAGGCCAGAGATCCATTAAAAATGAACTTGAATTTAAATATTTCTGTCAACCCCCCTTACTCTTTCTGGAGAACTCTCCAATTCGCATTATGATAGAAGTTTTTCTGGGTATAGATGTTCCAGAACATCCCAGTAACATGATAAATGCGAGAATTAACATTCTCATTTTATAGAAAATACCAGAAATTGAATCAGAACTTCTCATGATTGACATCAGTTGAGAAAAACACCTTAAAACTGAGTTTCTTGATTATTTGATAGACCTTCCCTTTTGTGTATGTTTAGTTTATTGAGTCATCTGAATAAAAAGTGTTAATTTGTAAGAAATGTTGCATTACTTTTGGAAAACTTATGGTCTTGTCTTGCTTTATGGCATGGAGCCTAGATACAAAATCAGGACACACTAAGGTCAATTTTTTTTGTGGACAACCTCTAAAGAAGTTTTTGAAGAGTGGAGGATACTTGAGTATGCATACAAACACAGGTTGAATCCACGCACTTCATGCAGAAGTTGAAATCACGCAGTTAAAAAAAATTCTACACTCAAACTAAAATTGTTTTATAGTTGTCATGTATCACCTATCAATCACAGACAATTTTTAGTTTGAGTAGATGCTTAATAAAAAACATTTTAAAAAACACAGGAAAATCTAGGACAGTTTGCCCAAGTTTGTCCATTTCTCTCCAGTTTTTCCAATTGACAACACTTCTTTTCCATTAAAAATGCTTTTTTTTTTCCATCTAATTTCTCTTTATTTGCAAAGGGCTTCGACATCCTTTTTTTATTAAAAAAAAAGTTTGAAATTGTTCTTCATTTCAGACCTGGAGAAAACCCATGACTTTGTATCAGCAGCGGAAGAACTTCTCTTTTTCTGTAGCACAACGAGAGCAATAAAAACATTGACTTTTCCCTGCACATTGATAATTTTGTCGAACTTGTTGAAATCTTGTTCAAATAATGGGGTTTCAGTAACACTTTACATATTACTTTGATGAATTTTCCAGTCTAACGTCAACATCCATTTCACTTTCCCCTCCAACTCTGACGGAAACTTTTTCGAGCCTTATAAATAGGCACTTCTTCGATGCTCTACAAACAGGGGCTTTGGTCCTAAAAAAAAAGCTGTCTTTCTCCGCTGAAATTTGTTCCTCTGACACTTTTATACATATCCACAGATGTACTTGGTCCAGAATTAGATTTTTTTTATGCAGAATTTTTATCTTACAAATAAGTGTGCAGGATCATTTATCCATTTTTGGACACATGAACAGGTGCACGCATAATTCTCTGCTATTGTCTCCGAGCCATTGTAAGATATTTATACATTTTGCCACAATCTTAATTTCAACCCTTTTATTGTTGCTCTGCATGATCACAGTAACCATTCTGTACAATGTATCAAAGAGAAAATTCAGAACCATCCAGTATACAGCTTTAATGCTCTTCTCCTGACATTTTAATTGTTCCTTGCTATTTCATTTTCTTTCTTAACCCCAAGCATGGTCTTCTCCAGAACTCTGCATGCCTGGTCCAAATGTCTGGGATCCCAATAACATATCTTGTACCCTATCTGGTACTATATCTAGCCTCCTAATTCTCATTCTTTTTTGCACCGATGTGTATCATAATCAACAATTTGTCCTCCCCTTTGGAGCATCAGAAACAAAAAAATTACGATTAAATCTTAATCTATAACAAATCTATTAATTTTGCTTCCATAGAAAAATACATAACTGGGTCAACTGGGAAGTATTCAGTCTAAGAAACCATTGTAACCATTGTACAGTCTAAAGCTCAAGGAGCAATTTTTTGGGATTTTTTTGCCCTTTTATGCTAAATTGGCACTCTCAACCCTATTTATGATAATTTTTGGCTCCCTTACCCCCCATAGGGACATATAATGACACCAAGTGGCAGAGGACTAATCCAAAGCCAGAGTTGATTCTTGGTGCCATAGACAGAAGAACATGCTCAGGCCAGAATCCAGAGATCACCTTAAGCTTGATCAGGCTTACTCTATGTATATTTCCCAAGCTCTGGGAGGTCTGAAAATGGCAAATGAAAATGACAATGTTTCTTTAAATGAAGATAGTTTTGTGTTTTCATTCCAGTAGACCTTTAAAGGGTAACACTGCCCTGTAGTCTAGGTATGGAGGGGTCAGTGTGTGTACGTGCGCTGAGTTTCATTTGGAGGGCTTGAACTTGATGGACTTTAGTCTTTCTTCAACCCAACTTAACTATGTAGTCCCAGCTCCCTATCATGACTTTTAACCCATCTCTTTTCATTTTTTTTTGGTTTTTTAGCAAACTCACTCCCTCTGCTAATTCCATTCCTACATTTTCCGGGAGAACAGTTAGCTACTTGTGCTGCACTTTTTTTAACCTCTGCTATAAGTCCACTTTTTTTTCTGGCAGATGTAGAGTTGTGCAAACAACTTTGAAATGCCCCAATCCAAATTAGTCTTGGCGGGCTTCCATAAAAGCTCGGAGCTGGCAAATTTAAATCATTTTCAACTCCCAGCTATTTTTTTTTCTCTCGGTTTTATGTCATCACATGTGAGTTAAAACCTAGGGAACGGTCTTCTCTTTCGCCCTAACCTCTTTTTGCCTGATGAGTCAAACTTTGTTCCTTCTGTCTTAATGTTTATACTGAGATTCAAAAATAAGAAAAGGTTCAGGTAAGAGTTCAAACCAAACATTTTTTTTTTGTGGCAAGACTGTTGGTCATCTGGGTTTTGAGCGTGTCTTGCCAATGCTGTAATTCTCTTAATTTTTGCTGAATCTTGCTCTACGCAGGTTAAGGTTATTACTTATACAGCATTATAGCCACGCACGGCGAAGCAATGCTTATTTTTCTAGAGAGGGCTGGTACAGACCTATTTACATACATATTGAGAACTCATTTCCTTGGTTAGCTCTTGATATGACACATGCTGAGATACAAACTTGGAACTCGCAACCCCGCACAGGAACCGGTGATGCTTAGACGCCTAAGAAAAATAAATTAAATTCATAGAGTTGTTAGGCAGACAGAAGAGGCCATTGTAAAGACCAATCATGAGCATTTAAGCCTTAAATAAGAACGAAAGCCATAGATAAAAAGTAGTATCCCTGGAGAATCCTCTCTCCCAAACTGGACTACCTAACCCCCCCCCCCATACTGCTCCTTTTTCTTACCTAAATCTTCATCTTTTAGAGGTCACCGACATCGAGCATGTGCAGTTGAAGCTGATCTGGACTTGGCTTAAACTGCTTATGCTCCATGTACGTATCTTTTGCAGAAGTTAAGTTGAGGTGCCACTAACAACCCAACTGTGCTGCTTAGCTTTCCTCTAGTTAAGGAAAGAGTTAGAGGGGAAAGGGCTGGTGTGGTTCAGGAGGGAGGGAGGGCTCTCCAAAAATACTTTGGTTTATCTGTGGCTTATATAAGAGGCAAAGCATAGGAGTTTAATTTACATGGGATTCTTCATAAGAAATGCCAAAACTTGTCTTTTGAAGAAAGGTTAGATGTAGCAAAATATACCCATTATGGTGGAACAGGCACATATGAAATGCTTTGCTGTAGCATTATTAGAAATATGCAGCAGTGGGGCACCCTTGACTTCATTGGGGAAATGGTTGTGTCTAGGCTTACTTAATGGGTCAGTAAGGTCCGTTCAATCTGTAGAAGAGTCATGGCATACATAAGACTATACATAAGGTGTTTCAGCCAGAAGAGAAGAATAGCGATGGGCGAATAAATTCGGCTGGCACGAATTCATGGTGAAGTTCCGTATTTCGCTGCGGGCGAAAAAATTCACGAATCTCCCACAAAAATTCGCCAGCTGCAAAATTTTTTGGACGCGCGTCCGAAAAGTTGCTCGTATCAAAATTGACTTTAACACCAGCGTCAATTTCCGATTTTCAAGATTTTTCGTGAAAATGTCAGATTTTCATGATTTTCTCATGAAAATGTCAGATTTTCATGATTTTCCAGTGAAAATGTCAGAATTTCACGATTTTTTTGTGAAACTTTCCGATTTCATGATTTTTCCACTCATTTTTCACCGTTTTAGCGAATTTCGAGAATTTTTCAGCAAAGCCAAACGGGAGAAATTCGCCCACCACTAGAGAAGAACCCAAAACTAACCGTGCAGCCTCTCTTTGGGGTAGATTTACTAAAGGGCGAAGTTGATAACACTAGCGAAAAATTCACCAGCATTACTGCCTGCAGGGACAGCGCCAATTTACTAATGGACGCAGTCGGCAATTCGCTAGCGAGAGAGACAGGCGCTAGCGGTCATTCGCACTCTATTGCCAGGCAACTATTCGCTGGCGAATGGACATTACTCCACAAATTCTCTAAAGTGCGGATTTTACTGAACGTTACCTTTTTTGCTAGAGTTGCCTTCTCCACCTCAGACCAGGCAAAGTGCATTAAAGTAGCTCGATCTTCCTCAATCTTCTGTCACTTACATCATATCCTGTGAGACGAAAATGCATCAAAGTCCAAAAAACGCTGGTGTCTTTTCATTTTTCAGCCTGCAAAAGACCTAACAAACTTTTTTTGGCTCACCAGTTTTCCCCATACATTTGCAAACATATGGAACACTAATTTTACAGTGGACACGTGTAGGGCATTAGAATAACAACAATCACATTTAATGATGGACATGCCAAGTAGAGTCTGTGGGAACAAGGCTGGTTCCTGTTACCGTTGCACCTCCAAGTAGTCAGTGCTGTTGTTTGATAACTGTCATTTTGGCGCTGGTAGATACACACTGGCGTGCTCAGCTTCTATAAGTGCCGCATTGGATGGGATTTACCTTGCAGCAACAGTAAGTGGGAACATGGGGTTTTGTTTACATGGTGGCCTTAAAGTTTGATTCCAGCCACAGCTTGTATGATTCCTCATGTCCAGGTACTTTCCACAGAACAAACATACAGGCGGGTTGATTGGCTCCTGATAAAACTGCCCCTAGTGTAATCCTAGGGACCTTAGATTGTAAGCTCCACTGGGGCAGGCACTGATGGGAATCTTAAACAATCTGTGTAACGTTCTGCATGAAAAATGATGAATTTATATACATGTCTGATGTATATGAAAAAGCATACAACAGCTCTATATACTGACTCATTAAAGGAGAACTAAACCCTAAAAATGAATAGGGCTAAAAAATGACATGTTATATAGTGAACTTATTGCACGAGACTAAAGTTTCAGCTTGTCAATAGCAGCAATGATCCAGGACTTCAAACTTGTCACAGGGGGTCACCATCTTGGAAAGTGTCTGTGACACTCACATGCTCAGTGGGCTCTGATTGGCTGTTGAGAAGCTAAGCTTAGGGCTCGTCACTAATTATCCAGCAGAAAATGAGCTTCCCTGGCTGTAATATAAGCTGATGCTACAGGTTTGCTGATTATTCAATTCTGATGCTAATTGCACTGGTTTCTGTGCTGCCATGTAGTAATTATGTGTATTAATTACTAATCAGCCTTATATTGTGACATTTCTATTCTATGTGTACTGTATATTGTGAGTGGGTCCCTAAGCTCAGTAAGTGACAGCAGCACAGAGCATGTGCAGTGAATCAGCAGAAAAGAAGATGGAGAGCTACTGGGGCATCTTTGGAGACACAGATCTTTACTGCTAAAGGGCTGTGGTTGCCTTGGGCTGGTACAGAAGCACAAAACATCATGTACAACATTTCTAGCCTAATTCTTTAGTCAAGCTGTAGTTCCCCTTTAACTGAACCATTAAGAAACCCTTAGGGGTGAGCACGAACAATGAGAATTACATATTTGTTATACACATATAAATACATTTGTGTAAGTTCTGAGATGTTTCTTTCTTCTTTTTTTTTTTAATGGTACTTTTCCCTGGAAACTGAGGAAAGCTGGCAACGAATAAAAGTTCTTTCAGAAGAACTGACTTCAAACTGTCACTGGGGCAGCATAAATAAAGCCCCCTCCTCTGTAACAGACAGATATTTATTATGTGACAGTAAACTGCTGATAGCGGCTGGATTTCCATTATTAGCTGACGGCTGATATTTTATTTATAAACCTACATTTTATTATAAACCAGAAACACCTCTGAGCAGTTGTAGAAGTTAGATACAGCTATGGGATCTCTTATCCGCAATGTTCCGGACCTGGGGTTTTCCGGATAACGGATCTTTCCATAATTTGGATCTTCATACCTTAAATCTACTAGAAAATCATGTAAATATTAAATAAACCCAATAGGCTGGTTTTGCTTCCAATAAGGATTAATTATATCTTCGTTGGGATCAAGTACAACTTACTGTTTTATTATTACACAGAAAAAGGGAATCATTTTTAAAAATATGAATTATTTTGATAAAATAGATTGATATAATAATTTGAAGCTTTCTGGATCATGGGTTTCCGGATAACAGATTTGGGGGGTTCAAAACAAATGGGGACCCCAAGTGAGTGGGGGATGGAGTTAATTTGTCCTTTAAAGTTAATGTTTATTTTAGCCTAAATGTAAATTGAGTGCCATATACTCTTTATTATGGACTATACCGCAAGGGTGATTTATTCGTAAAAGATTCCCCGCAAGTGTTGCGTAATTTTTCCGAATTAATAATAAAGGGTAACTAACCCAGTAACAGTGGCAGCCAGTCAACCTTTCCTGAGCGCTAGTTAATTGAAACAATATCCTCAAATAATTTCAATTCCCGACGTAAAGATATAATACTGGTTTTGCCTTCAAAGAACCCCCAGCCGCAGCCCAAATTGTAATGCGCCTTCACTGACATTAGTGCGGAAAGGATGAAAAAAAAAATAAAAAAAGAGCAAAAAATGCCCATTGAAATATAGTCAGAAACCACATTTTTAGCAGTTTGTAGGGTTCCATAAACGCAGAGTCTGTTTGAAACTGTTTACTTTCTATTTGGTTCTGATTTTCCCCAAACCATGTCTAATGATTATAAGTTCTATAAAAGGGAGAGAGAAATCTATATTTTGGGTAATGGTTTGCATGTGTGAGTTCTCCTTGGCAGAAGCTCTGTAATTATCCTGTCGTCTCTCCGAGAAGAATAAATGTGTGCAATGGGTGCAGTGCTGAGAATTGGCTGCTTCAGCTGGAATTGCAGCATTGGGGGATAAACATCAGCTCCTTGCGCTTATTCATGGCTCCTAGGATTGGACTGGACACATGAGAGGGGCCCTAGAAAGCAGGAAGGCTGGGGGTTATTCATTATATTCTGCCTCTTGTTAATTGTCTTAACAAAGTTTCAGAAAGGCAATTTCTCTACTGGGACAGAATGCTCTGTTATACAGATAGACAGAATCTCAGCTGCCATAAAGCAGGGCAGGACTGCTGCTTACAATGGGGATAGGGTTGCCACCTTTATGGCTGGCTGAGACCGGGCAGAGGGCGGGTCCGTGACGTCGGTGGGCATGTATGTGATTTCAGTGGGCGTGTATGTGATGTCAGTGGGCGGGGCTATGACACGGCGATCAGCGATTGGCCGATCGCCGTATCAATCAAGGGAATCCCGTCCAGTTTTCCTTATTTGGAAAACTGGGCAGGAATTATAGACCTGGGCAGCCCCTCAAAATACCGGGCTGTCTGGGTCAAAACCGGACAGATGGCAACCCTAAATGGGGATCAGATAGAATCTGTGCAGTCACTGGGACAGAATGTTCTGTTATACAGATAGCTAGAATCTCAGCTGCCATAAAGCAGGACAGGACTGCTGCTTACAATGTGGATCAGATAGGATCTGTGCAGCCACTGGGACAGAATGTTCTGTTATACAGATAGCTAGAATCTCAGCTGCCATAAAGCAGGACAGGACTGCTGCTTACAATGGGGATCAGATAGGATCTGTGCACCACTGGGACAGAATGCTCTGTTATACAGATAGCTAGAATCTCAGCTGCCATAAAGCAGGGCAGGACTGCTGCTTACAATGTGGATCAGATAGTATCTGTGCAGCCACTGGGACAGAATGCTCTGTTATACAGATAGCTAGAATCTCAGCTGCCATAAAGCAGGACAGGACTGCTGCTTACAATGGGGATCAGATAGGATCTGTGCAGCCACTGGGACAGAATGTTCTGTTATACAGATAGCTAGAATCTCAGCTGCCATAAAGCAGGACAGGACTGCTGCTTACAGTAGGGATCGTATGGGGCCCCCTTTTTCTTCACAATGTCTTTCCTTAAAGGGGCCCCTCTGATGCTGGTGTAACAAGCCAAACTGACCTTATTGAATTACCCTAAAACCAGCCCAGATCTCCCTTCCATTAGATTCAAAAGACGCACAAATCACAGCCAAGTACAAACAAACATCTTCCTTCCTCGTTCAGCAAAACATGAAGCAAAGAACTTGGCTCCCTGACACCAATATCCCAGATTGGAATGAACTTGGAACAGTGTGTGAGCGGAGAATAGAAGCACAAAAGAAGCCGAGAGCTTCCTGAGTTACTCATTAAGTAGCCGATTCGGCTCGGCCTGCTTTCCTTGGGGATGGTCCGTGTTTTACTGCCTCGAGCCAAGGACATGGAATATTATTTCCTTGCACAAATTTTATTGGCGCTATTAAAAGACAATCAGATTGTGTATTGGTGGCAGACACTGTTATGTGTTTAAGAGTTTGTGGTCTGGAGACTCACAGGGAGCAGAAACCCTTCTGTACGTTGCATAGATTTGATTTGATTTCATACAATGTAAGGGCAGCCCAAGCAGTGGATCAACAATAATTTAATATTCATAGGGAACAGATCTGCCTGCCGGAAACGTAAACTTCAACAATCGGGCAGTTATGAAATGCAGGGAACTGTCTTGGGTTTCGGGTTGCCAGAAAAGCCATGTTAATGCCTTTGTATAAAAGGTGAAGTATAAACCTATTTACATATTTTTACTGAAAATACCTGCCTATTCTTTTAATATCTTTTAAAATGTGGTATCTTACTATCTTCTCTGTAATTAGGTGTTAGTTCAAGTAGAAATTATGGCTTTTGTATAAACAACCCCCTCTCTTCACCACTTTGTTGGTGTTTAGAGATAAACAGAAGCCCATTATGAGGGGGTTATTCCAGAGACTGGTAATCTGATTAAATGGGTTGTTCATATTTGAGTTAACTTTTAGTATGATGCAGAGAGTGATAGTCCGAGACAATTTGCAATTGGTTTTCATTTTTTATTATTTGCGGTTTTTGAGTTATTTAGCTTTTTATTCAGCAGCTCTCCTGTTTGCAGTTTCAGCCATCTAGTTGCTATGGTCCAAATTACTCTAGCAACCATGCACTGATTTGAATAATAGACTGGAATATGAATAGCAACAGACTTGAATAGAAAAAGTAGCAATAAAAATAAATTTGTAGCCTAACAGAGCATTTGGTTTTTTTTTAATGGGGTCAGTGACCCCCCATTTGAAAGTTGGAAAAAGTCAGAAAAACAAGGCAAATAATTTAAAAAATAAAAAAAAATACGAAGACCAATTGGAAATAATTGGTCATTCTATAAAATACCATCCCTTTAAGTACCTGTAAGAACCAGGAAGTTGGAAACAGGGAGTAGTTTCAGTGAAAATACGTGCCTATTATTTTAATGTATTTTAAAATGTGGTATTTTACTATCTTCTCTGTAATTAGGTGCTTGTTTAATTTGAGATTATGGCTTCTGTATAAACTACCCCCTCCCTTTACCACTTTATTGTTGTTTAGTTTAGAGATAAAGAGAAGCCCATTATGAGGGGTTAATCCAGGGACTGGTAATCTGATTAAAGGGGTTGTTCATATTTGAGTTAACTTTTAGTATTATGTAGAGAGTGATATGCTGAGACAATTTGCAATTGGTTTTCATTTTTTATTATGTGTTTTTTGAGTTATTTAGCTTTTTATTCAGCAGCTTTCCAGTTATAAAATACCATCCCTTTAAGTACTTGTAAGAACCAGGAAATTGGAAACAGGAAGTAGTTTCATTGTTTATAGTCAAACAATGCACCGTTTAGAAATAGTCAGGAACAGGCCAATAGATTTCAGCTGAATAAAGTTCACCCAGGAACTCAATATGAGACATATAATAGCACAAACCACCTGAAACAAATGAGGTGTTAAATTAGGGATGCCCCCCTGGATTCATTGCTTGGCTGAACTGAATCCGACCCCTTACAAGCACTTGGCTTTTGGTGACGCAAACAAGGAAATCATTTCTTTTGTGTTTTTTTGGGGTTTTTTTGCCCTTTCCTTAAACTAATATGACTAAGCAAATTAGGCTTTCGATTTGGGTTGGGACCCCAAAAAGTGGATTCTCTTCATCGCTGCCTTGAAGGGGTGGGTTAAGTTAACTTTTTGTATGTTATAGAATGGCTAATTCTAATCAGCTTTAATTGGTCTTCAATATTTATTTTTTAAAATTTTTGAATGATTTGCCTTCTTCTTCTTCTGACTCTTTCCAGCTTCCAAATGGGGGGTCACTGACCCCATCTAAAAACGAATGCTCTGTAAGGCTACAAATGTATTGTTATTGCTACATTTTATTCCTTATCTTTCTATTCAGGCCTCTCCTATTCATATTCCAGTCTCTTAGTCAACTCAATGCATGGTTGCTAGGGTAAATTGGACCCTAGCTACCGTATTGCTGATATTCTAAACTGAAGAGCTGCTGAATAAAAAGCTAAATAACTCAAAAACCACAAATAATAAAAAGTAAAAACCAATAGCAAATTGTCTCAGAATATCCCTCTACATCATACCAAAAGTTAATTTAAAGGAGAACAACCCCTTTAACTACTTGAATTTGGTAGTGAAGACGCCTAAGACTCTATATGTCACTTAGCTTTGTCATTAGGAGACATTTATGGCATGGAAGTCAGTGGGCACCCTTTAGCCCATGCCATTTGAAGGTAAAAAATACTGTTTCCTGCTGTTGTGTGACATCACTTCCTGTTTGCGCAATGCCACTTCCAGCTTATATGATACATACGCAGGAGGCGGGTGTTCAAGGATGGGGTTAAAATGTGGGTAAGGGGTGCGAATCAAGGGTTATCATGTTTGGGTTGGGCACGGTCTGCAAAATCAGTCTCTAATGCGATCCTCATCATTTTTGCATGTTGCACCCTGCCTTCAACGCTCAATGAATATGCCACCGTTGTGGTGCTCCATTTCAAAGCACAGACCCCTGTGCCCACCCCCCATGAATACAGCGCTGCATAAACTGCTTTAACGTTTTTGTGCCGTTGGGCCGAGTAAAGTCTAGTCACACCCCTGAGTAACACTAAACATAAATGTGCCTCCTATTTTTATTAAGGATGCGCCGAAACCACTATTTTGATTTCGGCCCAATCCCCGAATCCTTTTTGAAAGATTCTGAAGAATACCGAACTGAATCCGAATCCTAATGCAAATTAGGATTCGGGGAAAGGGAAAAGTGGAAAAAAATTGGTTTGCTTCCTTGTTTTGAGACAAAAAAGAAAAGTCAAGTGAAATCCCTCCCTGCGCACAATTTGCATACACAATCTCGGATTCGGTTCAGCCAGGCACAAGGATTTGGCCCAATGCGAATCCTGCTGAAAAAGGCCGAATCCCGAACCTAATCCTGGATTAGGTGCATCCCTAATTTTTATGCAGCCAGTTCTTATATCCCTCCAAAACCCTGACATTCCGTGCCACCAGCCCCTACCCTTGGAGGGATAATAGTTAATACTAGGAGTAAACAAACATTCTGTGAATAAGTGAATTCTGTTTTAATACTGATTGTGCTTTTTAGCCGCTGGCACTGGCACAAAGTTTGATCAGCCCAGATCCGCAGGCCTTGGTGGAGGCACACACTTAGCCTCATAGGCTTGCAAGCAAAATATCACTTAGATTGGATATGTGTGTTGCGGAGCCCTGATTTGCTGGCATTTAGCCTAGAACGTTAAGCCTGTCTCCAATCTTAATCTTCAATTTGGCAATCTCCTCTCCTGCATCCCCCCCCCCCGCCTTTAATTCGTCCCTGCATTTTTCTTCTTGTTTTAATCATACGGATCAGGTTTCGGTGTTGGGCTCAGATAGGATTCTTTCGTAAACAAACAGCCCCGACATGGAGAAAGAATTAGGAGCGTGAAGTCATCGACATTGTACGAACCTTGATCTGATTTCTGGTGCCACAAATGAATCAATGAGGAAAACATGGCACTGATATGTTATTTAATAGAGGTTGGAGATAATCTGCTTTTATAGCGTATAACATTTTATGAGTGGAGCGCTGGAAGCGGAGCCAGTACTAATACGGCAGCATTTGTGCTACTGTTGTGCTACCACACAGGGTGGCACGGCTACACAATGCCCCGTGTTGGCTAATTATCATCACAGGCCAGATATTTATCACCCATGGCTGTACTCTGATCTCCAATGGCTCATGTGCAATATCTTTCCCCTAGTGCAGCACAAGTACAAAGGTACTAACTGTATGCCCATACATGCTCCTTGAACCTTGTCACCAGCACCAATGTACCCCTAAAGCCTGCTCTGATGAATGACATACAAGGATGCTAGGGAACCCTGGAACCCCTGACAGACCAGCCTTGAGGTAATTCAAGGGTTCCTCTAGCAGGATACACCCATGAGTACAACTTACTCGCACAAAGAGAATTGGATGTTAATACTATTTTTGTCACCCACATATTGGTGCCCCAGAAGTGATGCAATTCCCACTTATGTGAGACTCCAAAGAAGCAAGAGACGATTTGGGCACTTTCTGATGTACAGTATCTTGGGCAAATCGCAGCAGGTACTACTTAGCATACTGCCCCAATTACATTGGAATTCTGGAGAAAATATTGTACTATGAGTAGATTTTCATCCAAAAATTCCCCTTTGCACAAGGCACTGTGCAAAAAAACGGAGCCCTTCAGTGTCCGAATGCACTTTTCTCCGATCTTTATTCCAAATTACCTTTTTTCAATAAGCAATTATTTTCCCCCAAAAAATGGTTCTATTTCAGAGGATAATGAATGGGGCTCAATGCATGGGACAGAGAAAGTTGTCAATTCCTCACAGAATTTGCCCTGTTACTGTATTATGTATAACTGCATTCATGATCTTTCTGCAGATGCCAGAAGGTTGCCATAGTTTGGGAACCCATTCATGCTCTTGCTTTCAAGCACACGTAGAAAAATCTTTGGCCTTTAACTTTAAACAAACACCCTTAATTATGGGCTGGTTATAGGTAGAGTTGGTCTTCAAAATATTATTTATAAATCATGACCACATTTCACCCCCCCCCCCATACACTGTCATTTGTCTAGAACCTGTTATGTCTTTTAACCACTTACATATTAAATTCCATTGTAGAATTACTCTGTAAGGATTTCTAGTCTTATTAGAACAAGACTCACCCTACCTCTTGTCAACTTTACCGCTACCGTGTCAACTGTAAGACTACCTACCTCTTGTCAACTGTACCCCACCTTGTCAATTGTACCCCTACCCACCCTACCTCTTGTAAATTATACCCCTACCTTGTCAACTGTACCCCTACCGTGTCAACTGTACCTCTATGTTGTCAACTGTACTCCTACCCCACCCTACCTCTTGTCAACTGTACCCCTACCCCACCCTACCTCTTGTCAACTGTACCCCTATATTGTCAACTGTACCCCTACCCCACCCTACCTCTTATAAACTATACCCCTACCTTGTCAACTGTACCCCTACCTATCTTTTGTCAAATGTACCACTACCTTGTCAACTGTAGCCCTATTTTAACTGTACTCCTACCCCACCCTACTTCTTGCCAACTGTACCCCTATATTGTCAACTGTACCCCACCCTACCTCTTGTCAACTACACCCCTACCTTGTCAACTGTACCCCTACCTACCTTTTGTCAAATGTACCACTACCTTGTCAACTGTACCCCTACTTTAACTGTACTCCTACCCCACCCTACTTCTTGTCAACTGTACCCCTACCCCACCCTACCTCTTGTCAACTGTACCCCTATATTGTCAACTGTACCCCTACCCCACTCTACCTCTTGTAAACCATACCCCTACCTTGTCAACTGTACCTCTTGTCAACTGTACCCCTACCTTGTCAACTGTACCTCTTGTCAACTGTACCCCTACCTTGTCAACTGTACCTCTTGTCAACTGTACCCCTACCTTTTCAACTGTACCCGTACCCCACCATACCTCTTGTCAACAGTATATGTCCTAGTACAACTGGGCCAATGCCCAAATATTCTTAATGGCAGCGCCTTTTACCCTCCAATAAATGTTTGTACCCCACCCTGAAGCTGCCATACACGTACCAATAATAATCTAGGAAATTGAGTTTTTTGCTGTTATTATTATTTGTTCATTACTCACGCTTAAAGCTGATAGTTCTGCTGTGGGGAACCAAGATAACCATTACATCAAGGTACAGGTAAAAAAGACTCTTTATTTTGCCCCTCTGTATAAGCTCACATATTTTATCCAAAAATAACAAAGAAAAAAAGTCTTCCTTTCCCAGGAGTTCAAAGAATATCAAGTCACAACAAGCTCTTTAATATCATGTTGTGCTTGTACATTCAAGGTTCTTCTTATCTCCAAGCAGCAACTGAATCTGAACCAGGACATGGGCTCCAACATAACTGTACTTATCATCTTTGCTTCTTATCCATGTGCAATTAGGAGCACAGATAATATTTTCACATGCCTAACACTGGAACATGTGCTGAGTGATTTGGTTAAAGGGTCAGTAGATACCTGTATCCAATATAAGCCCATGTTATACACCTTGTTTTGAAATTTGCATTTATTTGGCTTAGGTTGAACTTCTTTCCCTTAAGAGGACAACTCACAAAAAAGTCTTTTGTTTCCAACTTGTGCCACCTATATAATAGATGATCTATTGGAATCTGAATGTGAACCCCTTACTTGCACCCCACTCCAGTGGTACTACCAGGACCCCCATGCATACTGTGTGCCCCATATGAATCCCTTTAAATGAGACAAGGGGTGGTGGCGTCTTGCTAATGGGAATCATATGCTGAGATTGAGAATGTTTTCTCAAGTCTATTATTAAATATATAATTGGTTCGCTATTTTTATAAACCTTTGAAAAATCACCAGAAAGGGGAGTTGATTGGTGGGACCCAACGCCCATTTGTACAGTACGGAGATTGGCTAATGACGAGCAGCCATTAACCTTTGTTTGATTTACAGTAACAGACTGACGTTTGTCCTCGTTTGGGTCTAATTAGATCAGTTTCCCACACACAATGATTGTGCTCGTTATGTTCCCCGGGAGCTTTGATGTGACAATCAATTGATTCCAAGATTGAATCTTTCTCATCTTCGCGTGTGACACAGAGCAATGTGTGATTCATCCTCATATGGAACTCCCCATACTTGGACTCTTCCATCTTATTAAAGCAATGCTATTTATTACCCTACTATTTAACTCCTTGAAAAATTAAGACTTTTTTTTCAGGCATTAATTATTTTTAAAATAATTTCTATTGCTGATCTTTCCATATCAACATTTAAAGGAGAACTAAACTCTAAAAATGAATAATTCTGGAGCACTGGCGCCCAATTCGGCGCATCGTGTTAATTGTCCCCTAGGTTTGAGAGCCAGTGAGCTAATTCCGTTAGTAGCTCATTCCGGTGTATGTCATGGAATAATTAAAATTACAATACTTGAAGGGCAATACAAACCTGTTGACCAACTATTCTCAGAGCGCGAGCAGCCTGTAGCCAATCAGGTTATTAAAATGTTCTTATGACTTAACCAACCTGTAGACAAACATCTCATAGCACAAGGCCGATCATTCCGAGTCGTGGTACAAAATTAGTCGATCCGACTACAGAGGCACAATTTTTATAGCAGACTTAAGGTATGGAGATCCAAATTACAGAAAGACCCCTTATCCAGAAAACCCCAGGTCTCGAGCATTCTGGATAACAGGTCCCATACCTGTGTGTGTGTGTGTTTATATATATATATATATATATATATATATATATATATATATATATATATATATATATATTTATATATATATATTTATATATATATATATATATATATATATATATATATATATATATATAATACACAAAAGCCATGAATATCCTGTAAATTATATCCTTATAAACGGTGAGTAGTGATGTCATCAGTTATAAACGGTGAGTAGTGATGTCATTTCTGTCACATGACTCACTAAAATTTGTGTATTATGCAAATTAGCGGCAGGAAGAGAAATAACATAACTTTTTGCCACAAAAGAAGGAAATAAAAATGTTTTTTACAACTTTTTCCCTTTTCATCCCTTTTTTTTTTTACAACTTTTTCCCTTTTCCTAGGATTTCTTTCTGAATTCGGCCAAATCTTGCATGAAGGATTCTGGGATTCGCCGAATCCCAAATAGAGGATTTGGTGCATCCCCTATTATATCTATCTATCTATCTATCTATCTATCTATCTATCTATATATATATATATATATATATATCTCCATATCCTATATGACTATGAAGTATGCTTATTCTAGCAGAACTTAAACTCTAGGTAAAATAAAAGAAGTTTATCATGCAGAAGAAACCTAGAGAAAGACATTTATCCAACTAAGCAAGGAGCTGCGACGGAGTCTATATGCAGTGTAGTGCATTCTGGGTAACATGTTGCTCCATTGAAAGAATTTCATGCCTGTCTAATGTGATAATTTTAAAGGGAAAATCTCCTGGCCAGAGTCGGCATTCCCAACCTCACAAGCATTAAACATAATAAATCAGGACAAGGAACATTTTGGAACCGATGAGGTTTCCTCGTGTGCACCTACCTCTTTGTAGCAATTGTACAATTTACAGCTTATATTGGAAATGGATTTTATTTGATATCCCACAAGTGGCCTCTACTGGGTTTTTTTTTTCCATGCAAGCCAAAAAAAAAAAAAATATCCAAAACAAAGGTACGACCACCCATGTTGTAGGCAATGTTTTATATGCACGGCAAGATTTATTCAGCCACTATTAAACTGCACGGGGATATTGAATATCAGGTTAGAACGGGGCCGCCGGGAGTAATTGATCAGCAGATTATGTGAAGGTGTTAGAATAATTTTAGCCATATATTATACGTGCTCCCGAGTACAGAAGGCAGGGTGTTCCTCTGCTGGGACCTTGTTACCAAGAACCGGTCAGGGGTAACCAAGAGGCACCCGAATCCAATCAGCGTCTTATGTGCAGACCTCACTCAATCTCAACATCTACTCGTGCCCTTAAACCAGAGCTGCGAGGCAAATGCTTACATAAAATGTAGCCAGACTCCTACATAAACATTATAAAAAGATCTATGAAACATTAATAGCTCCATTCACATTGTGGCTGCTCAGTGCACTCCAACGCCCCGAAAATGAACTGTTTTTATTTGGGGCGGAGGGGTTTGTAGCATTGGCTATTAGAACATATTGTATGCAGAACTCGGAGCAACTCAAGTGTGTTCCCCTTGTGTTTATAACAAGAAGATTTCAGAAGTTAATGATGCAAAGACCGGCATTTATTTCCCAGTCCTGTACAAGAACCAGAAACCTAAACAGTAACAACAGCAAAGTATTTTTTGTGTGGGAATAGTATCCTTTTATAAAACTGTATTTCTCTTTTTTTTTGTTCATATATTTCCTCTCCATAATTGACATTAATTATAAAAACAATAAAACAATGGTAGAGGCCATGTATTGAATGGTCTGTACCCACAGATGTTCTTCCTGCAACCAAAGCAAACGTTAATCGATTTCAGATTGACCAGTGGCTCTTGATTAAGACCTTGTGTTCCATGTGTTGCCGTGCTATCAATCTCAGGTCTTTCCCAGTGCTGCATTGCCGTCACTCCATTTTCCATATGTAGCAATTCCATCCAACTTGCTGTTTAGCCACCTGTTGCGGTGCCATCCATCTTGTTTTTATCCACATGTTGAAGAGCCACCCGTCTTGTTTTTTCCATGTTCTGCAATTCTATCAATCTTGTCTACTGCCATGCCAACCATTTTGTTTTTATCCATGCAATGCAAAAACAAGTGGTTTTATACTGTAATACCGGCCATCTTCTTTCCATTTGGTTCAGTACCATCCAAGTTGATTTGTTTTCCAGGAAATAGGCATGGAAAGGCAAATTTTATTAGGGCTCCATTGTATTTGCACCATGTTCCCAACATTCCTGATGCCATAGACATGAAGCAGAGCTGGATTTACAAAACTGCAGTTCTTCTATTTTTGTTTTATATTCATACATTTCCTTTACTACAATCAACATTAATTTAAAAACAATGGTAGGGGCCATTTTTTCTAGGGTTTTTACCCACATATGTTTTTCGTGCATCCATAGCAAATGTTTCTTTCTGATTAACCATTGGGTCTTGCTCTTGATTAAGATCTTGTTTTCCATGAGCCGCGATGCTATCAGTCTTGGGTCTTTCCAAGTGGTGCATTACCATTGTTCCATTTTCTGTATGTAGCAATTCTATCCAACTTGACATTTATTCACCTGCTGTAGAACCATCCATCTTGTCTACTGCCATGCCAACCATCTCGTTTTTATCCATGTGATGCAATCACAACTGTTTGGATTCTGTAATTCCAGCCATCTTGTTTCTTTCCATGTGGTTTAGTGCCATCCAGGTTGATTTTTTCTCCAGGAGTTATTCTGTCGTGTGTTCCACATATCACTAGTATGCTCACTTCAGATGCTGTTGAACTGGAACTACCAGAATCCCCCCCCCATTGAATTACTGGCCATAACTGAGCCAAATATTTGCCTCTGACCAAAGAGGACCACAAGACTGCCATGGAAATAGGCATAAGAAGGCAAATTTTATTAAGGCATCAAGGCTTAGGGTGGCATGAAGCAGAGCTGGATTTAGAAAGTGGTCCAAGGTCCTACCAGGGAAGATGTGCTTTCAGTATGAGGCAGGCTGCAACCTTCCTTCTGCTGTTCAACCCCTAGCAGCCACAGATGTGGACTAAAGTGGCCTCTCACATAAAGCATGTATGAGATTTTTTTTATATGGTGCCAGTTTTTCATGTTTGCTTTCTCTCTGAGATTTCCTGAGGTGCCCCAACCAGACACAATAATTGAATACAATGTTACACTGATTCCTTGGCCCTTCACATTTTCTATAAATTCACCAGATGTGCATAAAAAATATATATATATATATATATATATATATATATATATATATATATATATATATATATATATATATATATATATAACCCTTTAAAGTGGACCTGTCACCCAGGCACACAAATCTGTATAATAAAAGTCCTTTTCAAATTAAACATGAAATCCAATTTAAATTTTTTATTAAAACATTCATAGCTGTTGTAAACTCATTTAAAAATCTCATCTGTCAATCATATATTGCTTGCCCCTCCTCTATGCCTTAGGCAATTACTTTCACTTTCCATTCAGCACTTCCTACATGTGACTGCTCTCCCCACATTCCCCCGTTCTCTTCACCATTTAATTGTGTAACCAGGGCATGGGGATGGACATCAGGTCCCCCATTCTGGTGCACAAACAATAATCTGAGATGATACAAGACTTGTCTTAATAACAGTGTCCACAAAATGGCTCCTGCCTACTTGTTATAATTATGAATTCCCAGACTGAAGGAAACAAGATTCAATTAATTTATATTGTGTAATTAAAGTTAATTTTTCTTGACTAATGTGATAAAATAGGATTTTGAATAATATTTTTGGGTGATGGGTCCCCTTTAATATTAAAACAAGTTTCTTGTCTTGGCTATCCAGAAGGCACATTATTTTTTTAGTTTCTTAGGCTTCGCTCCAGAAATGGTCAACTTGCACCATCTTGATGGCACTGTATCATTCCTTACTACTTGAAAACATTTGAAAATGAAGCTCATTTGAAGGAACCAGTACCTGTACCTACCCTGTTTATGCCCAGATATAGTCTGAGTTTGGTTTGCTGTTTGATAAACCTGTTATTCTGGTGGATTGAGGATTATTGGCCCTGACAGAAATGTTCTGTTGGTTGTCCAAAAGGGAAATGAAGAGGAGCCACAACTTTTCTGCTGTTTGTCAGTCTGATCAAACAGTTCAACAGAAAAGTGACCTTCTTACCAGCGCATGGATCTTGAGTTCATTTACAACCTGGACACCGTCTGCAAAAAGTATATATTATGCTCTCCCTGTGTGTGTGTGGGGGGGGGGGGGGTTGTCTCGGTGCTCTGATTTCTTACCACACTCCAAAACCATGTTGGCTGGTTAATTGGCTCCTGATTGAATTGATCCTGATATGTGCAAAGAACATACATTGTAAGCTCCTTTAGGGCAGGGACTGAGCTAAATGCTGTAATGCAGTGCACAGACAGTACAGTACTGTATAAAATGTAATGTATTGCATATGATATGTGCAACTGATTCTATAGCATTTTATACTGGGCTTCCCATGTTCTGACAATAGCATATGTTGAACTTGGAGTTTTGCTGATTAAGCAAAAAAAAAAAAAATAAAGTTCAGTCTCTTTTATATTTTGGACTGTTTGGCTTTAGCTAAAGAAGCTCTAAATTGACTCTACTGCATACCTTAAACTGTAGGGCTTTGCTGATAAAGTACTAAGATCAATCTCCTCTGTGTCAAAACTGTTTGGGCTTAGTTGATGAAGCACAAAGTTCAATCTACAGAACTGTTTGCCATTAATTGATAAAACACTAAGTTCTTTATACTGTAATGTTGGACTGTTTGAGCTTAGTTAATAAAGCACAAAGTTCAGTCTACTGTATATGATGAGCTGTTAGGGCTTTTCTGATGAACTAAGTTCATTTTCCTGTGTATTATGAATTGTTTGGGTTTAGCTGATGAAGCACAAAGTTCAATCTACAGAACTGTTTGCCATTAATTTATAAAACACTAAGTTCTTTCTACTGTAATGTTGAACTGTTTGAGCTTAGTTAATATAGCACAAAGTTCTTTCAACTGTATATGATGAGCTCTTAGGGCTTTGTTGATAAAGCACGAATTTAAATTTCCTGTGTATTATGAACTGTTTGGGTTTATCTGATGATGCTCAAGGTTTAATCTACAGAACATGTTGCCATTAATTGATAAAACACTAAGTTGAACTGTTGGAGCTTAGTTGATAAAGCACTAAAGGGCACGTTTACTAACACTGCAGATAAATATCTCCGGAGATCCCTGGAGCTGTTACCCAGAGCACCAATCAGATCATTGCTTTTGATTGTTTAAACCTAATTGTTGATTGGTTGCCATGGGCAACAATTCCAGAGATATTTATCTCCATTGTTAGCAAACATGCCCCTGTGTTCATTCTACAGTATATGTAAAGCTAGGGCTTTGTTGATAAAAACACTTAAAGGGATCCTGTCATCGGAAAAAAAGTTTTTTTTCAAACACATCAGTTATTAGTACTACTCCAGCAGACTTCTGCACTGAAATCCATTTCTTACAAGAGCAAACAGATTTTTTTATATTCAATTTTGAAATCTAACATGGGGCTAGACATTTTGTCAATTTCCCAGCTGCCCCTGGTCATGTGACTTGTGCCTGCACTTTAGGAGAGAAATGCTTTCTGGCAGGCTGCTGTTTTTCCTTCTCAATGTAACTGAATGTGTCTCCGTGGGACATGGGTTTTTACTATTGAGTGTTGTTCTTAGATGTACCAGGCAGCTGTTATCTTGTGTTAGGGAGCTGCTATCTGGTTACCTTCCCATTGTTCTGTTGTTAGGCTGCTGGGGGGAAAAAGGGAGGGGGTGATATCACTCCAACTTGCAGTACAGCAGTAAAGAGTGATTGAAGTTTATCAGAGCACAAGTCACATGACTTGGGGCAGCTGGGAAATTGACAATAGGTTTAGCCCCATGTCAGATATCAAAATTGAATATAAAAAAAATCTGTTTGCTCTTTTGAGAAATGGATTTCAGTGCAGAATTCTGCTGGAGCAGCACTATTAAAGGAAAACTATACCCCCAAAATGAATGCTTAAGCAACAGATAGTTTATATCAAATTGAATGACATATTAAAGAATCTTACCAAACTGGAATATATATTTACATAAATCTTGTCCTTTTACATCTCTTGCCTTGAACCCCCATTTCGTGACTCTATCTGTGCTGCCTCAGAGATCACCTGACCAGAAATACTTAAACTCTAACTGTAACAGGAAGAAGTGAGGAAGCAAAAGGCAGAACTCTGTCTGTTAATTGGCTCATGTGACCTTACATGTGGTTTGTATGTGTGCACAGTGAATCTTACGATCCCAAGGGGCGGCCCTTATTTTTTAAAATGGCAATTTTCTATTTATGATTACCCAATGGCACATACTACTAAAAAAGTATATTATTAGGATAATGGTTCATTTACATGAAGCAGGGTTTTACACATGAGCTGTTTTACTCAGTATCTTTTAATAGAGACCTACATTGTTTGGGGGGTATAGTTTTCCTTTAACTGATTAATTTTGTAAAAAAAATTTTTTCCCATGACAGTATCCCTTTAAGTTCAATTTCCTGTATGCGCTGAACTGTTTAGGCTTAGCTGATAAAACAATGAGTTTCATATCTTATACCTGTAAATGCTGAACTGATGACTTACTGTATTTTTTAGGGATGGGTGCGATTTTGACCCGTTTCGTTTAGCCAAAAACTTGGTGCCAGCAACATGTCACAGACGCCCATAAAATTTTTTGTTGCACAGCGAAAAAATTTTGACGCATGCCACCATACAAGTCTATGGGCATCATTTTTTCGGCGAAACAAGGTGACAAAATTCGCCCATCCCTAGTTATTTTACCTGTCTGTGTTTCATCTCATATACACATAGCACAGTTATAGCTCAGAGTATTAGCTAACCTACTGGAATTTATCTATATGCTGGGCTGATAGTGGTTAATTGTTGACCACTGATTTCAATTGACTATTATAATGCTGGGGTTCAACTGTTAAAATGCTCAACTTCTGTATATGCTGGGCTGATGGGGGTTAAATTGAAGTCACCTTCTTCCACTGAATTCCTCTGCACTCGGAGTGAATACGGAAACTTTTTTTCAAAGCAATATTTCTGTATTAAATATTTTCTGACCTCTAATTTAGTCTGTTTACAACAGTACTTAGCAGAATTTATAGGTCCCCTACAGCCAAGAATTTATTGCTTTGTGTCTGAATCAAAAGGATCATGGTGGACTTGCCAAGCATTGCACAGAACAATATAAACGATTGCTCCCCCCTGAGCCAAAAAAACGCTTGTGCCCCCTTACCTCTCCGCCTATTCTTCCTCTTAATAACCGTGTACAGTAGTAGCAGCAGTCAATTAACAAAATGTTGACTCACATTTACCCAAAACCCCAGAAATAGATTTTTCAAACCACTTTCTGCCCACAATGTTTTATTTATTAAAAAGTGCTTGATGGCCCTCGTTAGGGAAGGCATGTGACCAACTGCAGGCAGAGTCGTTTTCAAAACAGGAAGAAGGTTCGTAGTGTCTTGTGCTTTTCTTTTTCCATGTTCCACTGATGTGATAATTCATTACAGATTTTTCCTATTTCTCTCTTTTTTTTTTTTCTATTGGCAGAGCGCTTACCGCAGGACCGGGATGCCTTTTTTAGCCTGTTAATATGGATGTTGCAGAAGAAACAGGAGGGTTATATTAAGGTGGTCTCTTCCTCGGTCAAAAAAAGAAAAAAAGGGAAGGAAGGAGAAGTTAGCGTCTGTGCTTCTCGTCGGTGGAATTGTTTGTTGTGACTATAGACTGACTGTATGTCTCGTTTTCCAACCCCCTCAGTCGTTACTTGTTTACTGGCCGGAACGTTGAGCCAATTAATGGCAGGATGTTTGGGACGGTGCGTAGGTGGAGGAGGCACATCACACAGCTTTGTCACTGCCGATGAGAGGATGACTGTCAGCCCACAAGTCCAAACTGCCCCGTCATCTCTTCTGAGCTGGGTGGAGACCTTTTTTCTTCTGTCTCTTCTCAGCTGGGATCAAGGAAAATTATACAGGGTTATTTTCGTCACCCTGTACAAACAAATACTTCTTTTTCCACATTTTTTTTTCTAATCATGCAGTTTTTTTTTTGTGTTCATTGTTATTGCCGCAGTTTGATATATAAATGTTCCTTTTATTTTGCATTAAACATTAATCAATAAAAAGTGTTTATTTTTATTCGTTTTACCTTACTGACAAAAACACAAATAGGGGCAGATTTATCAAGGGTCGGATTTTCGAAGTTGATGGGAGTGATTTTAAACTCCTATCAACTCGAAATTCGAATAAAAAAAAGACCAAGCGAAATTTTTTAAAATTAGGCTGTATTTGATCGGTCGAAACTAATTTGGATCGTATTCGGTTAAATTTGATTCAAAGTTTTTCCCACTGAATGACTCCAAATTGGTTCTAGGAGGCTCCCCCATAGGCTAAAACAGCAATTCGGCAGGTTTTAGATGGCGAATGGTCAAAATCGAATTTTTAAAGAGACGGTACATGATAAATTTCAATTTTAGAATTTTTTTCAAATTCGAATTTGGACAATTCTCTAGTCGAAGGACACTAAAATGACCTTGAAATTCAAATTTAAAAATGTAATTTTTCAATTCAATCCTTAATAAATCGGCCCTGGTTCCAACAGTGGAGTAATTATAAAGGAAGCAGACCTCGCAGTCACAGGGGGGCCCAGGGAACAGGGAGGGGGCTAGGACTGTGGGGTCTGCTTCCTCTATACCTAAAAAAAAAACCCACCTCCCCACCTGTTCTCTTACCAGTGAAGAAGAGGACGCAAGTCAGCCGGGATGTGGGTGGAGTCTGGGCAGGACGTGGGAGGATGGGCATGGGAGTGCGCCAGGCCCCTCTGAATGATTTTTTTGCAGGGCAGCCTGATGCACTCTAGTTAAGCCATTGAGTTCCAATTTTATACGTTTTTTTTTTCTTTTTCATGTGTCAGAGATGGGATCGAGGCTAGAAAGGAATCCAGTAGTGAGGACAGATACAGGCCAGATTATAGAAAGCATTTGAGACTGACTGAAAGGATACTGGGGGCATAGGAGTTTGGGGAATTTATGTGTGAACCTTGGAATGGGGCTGAACGGTAAAGGAATCCAACGCAGATACAGGTTGTGGACCTGTTATCCGAAATGCTCGGGACTTGGGGTTTTTCGGATAACTGACCCTTCTGTAATTCAGATCTTCATACCTCAAGTCTACTGAAAATCATATAAACATTAAATAAACCCAATTTGCTGATTTTGCCTCCAATAAGGATTAATTATATCTTAATTGGGATCAAGTACAAGCGACTGTTTTATTATTACACAGAAAAAGGAAATCATTTCTAAAAATTTGGATAAAATGGAGTCTATAGGAGAAGGCCTTTCCGTAATTCTGAGCTTTCTGGATAACGGGTTTCCAGATAACGGATCCCAATCCTGTACTGGCAAGAGTCAAGGAGAGATAGGAGCTACCCATTCCCTCTTTGCCATATAATAAATTGACCCCCAAAACCTATAATTAATAAATCCCCTTGCTTATCATAAAAATACTCAAAAGGGGAGTCCAGTTATTGCTCATTATTGGAGCACTCAGTGCAGTGAATCCAACATCCCGGGCATATATGGCTAAATTATAAATTGGCAGCAGCAAAGTCATTAGCACCAAGATCCATAATGGACAATGCAGGTAACAAAAATATTGTCAGACTAGCATGTCGCACAACCATTTCTTGCATGAACGAGACGCCACAAACAGGACCTTACCTATAAATGCTGTCCAATATTTTATTAAAAGGTTCCAACACCATTTAAAAGGGTGGTTAACCTTTAAGATAACATTTAGTATGTTATAGAATGTCTAATTCTAAGCAACTTTTCAATTGGCCTTTTTTGTTATAGTTGTTAATGTTTTTGAAGTATTTGCAGTATTTAAGTATTAAAGGGGACCTGTCACCCAAAGAAATAATTTCAAATTCTTTTCTATCATGTTAGTTGAGCAAAATAAACTTTACTTACACTGTATTTATTATTTAAATTTTGTTTCCTTCTGTCTTGGAATTATACAATCACAACAAGCAGGCAGCAGCCATTTTGTGGACACGGTTATTAAGGGAAATTGTGTATCACCCCAAAATCTTATGTATGCACCAGCATGGGGGACCTAATGTCCATGTGCAGTGCCCTACACAGTTATAGAGCCTGAGGAAGGAAGGGGAAATGTGAGGAGAGCAGTGACATGTAGGAAGTGCTGAATGGAAAGTGAAAGTAATTGACTGCCCCGCCTCTATGCCACAGGCATAGAGGCGGGGCAGGTAATATTTGATTGACAGTTTAGATATTTAAACACCTTTATAACAGGTATGGATGTTTTAATGAAACAAATTTTTGGGGTTTCATATTTAATTTGCAAAGGACTTTCATTATGCAACTTTTTATGTGTAGGTGACAGGTCCACTTTAAGTATTATTTTAAGTATTTCTTCTGACTCTTTCCAGCTTTCAAATGGGGGTCACTGACCCCATCTAGAAAAACAAATGCTCTGTAAGTCTACAAATGTGTGAACTGGAAGCCTACCATGTTATAGCTCCTGGCAAAGAAGATACTGGTAAAATGAACAGATTTGGCTTTTTATGCCAGATTGTACCCTGAAGAAGATAGAGAAAAAATAGAGAAAAAAATAGTAGCGAGCTCAGGGGTGAAGATGGGAAATAAGCAGGTTAATGGGGTAAAAATGAGTCCGCAGAATGGACGGTGGAGGGAAAGGTAAAGGGGAACTAACTAAAGGATTGGGAGTGGGGGAAAATGGAGGATGAAATATGGGGGAAGGAGTGGGACTGAATATTAGTATAGTGGGAATGGATAGAAGTGGGGAAAAAGGAAGGTGAGGGGGAACAAATACAGAGCTCAGATGTTTGGAGATATGAAATTGGATAAATATTGGAAAAAACAAATTAGCCAAATTAGAAATTGGAATGAGCAAAAAGGAATAAATAGATGTTAAGAAAGGAGTGGAATGGGAAGCAGTGGGAGAGGAATTACCGAGAAGAAGGAAGAAAAAGAATGGATACCACGGAACATCAAGCGAAGATGGACGTGGAAAGGCTCATGCTTGAAATTCATTGAATGGTCTCCTGAAGTTTCCAGACCGGCTCCAGCTCACTTGATTGACAATGAGAAACACTATGTCCAACTGCACTTACTACTGGTGTCACGTAATGATTTCATCCTTCTATAAACACACACAGAAGCACAAGTCTTTCTTTCTTGTCTTTTGCCCATTTTGGGGCAGTGATGCTGGGAGATACTGATAAGGGTTGAAACAGATGGATAGATGGCTTTTTTTTTTTTTTCAACCCAAATTTTTATGACTATTCCAACAAGAATTTGTTTTATGTCACATCACATTTACTGGTAACAGTCCCAGCTCTTTGCAACAACTTTAGAAATGTGTCACGTGTCAGATCCATCTCAACCCTAGCTATAGAAATCCTTCATACACTAATTTTCCCTTGTTAGTAATAGTCTATAAAACAGTGATTATTAAAGGGCATGCAAAGGCAAAAAAATAAAATCCCATTTTTACATTATTTAATGAAAAAGAAACTTCCAATATACTTAAAATATGTACTGTTTTTTAAGAAACTGACTGTATGCAGTGAAATTCTCCCTTCATTTATTGCTGTGGATAGGAATTGTCAGACGGTCCCTCACTGCTCTGCAGGGAAACAATCATACTTATGAACAGCAGGGGGAGCCCCCGCCTTACTTCCCAGCCATGCAGAACTCAAGCAGCTTTGTTTGTTTCCCTGTAGAGCAGTCGGCGACTGTGTGGAGATTTGTATTGGATTTTATTTTTGCCTTCACATCCCCTTTACTGTTTCCAACTCCAGCTGCAGGGACAAAGATCATGGAGCCAGATTTAAACAGATAAACTGGGATTCTATTTGAAAGACTATTTTGCTGCAGCCGCTGTTTCTGCAGAGTTGGAGAAAGTTTGTATTAAACAATACAAAAACTATAAAATCCACATTCGATTACATGACAACACAGAACCCAGTGCAGTCTGTATATTCTGATTATTAATCAGTCTTGCTGTATCGGCTTCTGGCAGATATTATTTGACTTGTGCTGTTTTGATAAATTATAACGATCCCTAAGCAGCCCAGATCACACTGAGCATGTGCACAGTCTTGGTCTTGCAAAGATGTTTAACAAAGTTACAAGATGGTGACCCCCTGTGGCCAACTTTGAAAGCATAAATTATTTGTTTGATTAGGCTTGTGGTGCAGTAAGTTCATGTTTGTGTTTAGTATACAAAATACAGCATTTCTAGCCTATTTTAGACTTTACTTCCCCTTTAAAGACTCTGATGTTTCAGTAGTACAGGGACACAGACTCATCCAGGTAAAGCTCTAATAAAGTCTATTGCAGCTGCTGTGGACCCGCAAGGCAACTAATGTTCAGGTGTGACATAAACAAAACATTGTACAGAGGCCCACAGTGTCCATTTATAGAGTTCTCCGAGCATGACCTATAATTATCTGTGTGTGGGGGATACGTTTATATTGCTTATGTTTATAGCCACATTACATACATATAATTATTAAAAACAAATCACAAAATTATATTTAATCTCTTTCTTTCGCCGCTTTGAAACAGCGACGAGATTTTGATGAATGTGGAAAATGCAAAATGAAACTCCGCATTGTACAAATCCCCAGTTATTTGTTTTTTTGTGTTGGGCGCTGCCATGGAGATGCTAGATTTCTGAAGTCTGCTGGCATTGCCATGGTTCTCTACTAAGCAGTGGTCTCGCCTGTCTCCTTTCTTTGTCCTTATGTACACATTCAGAGTTGTCATTCACAAGTCTCTTGTTGCCCTTTAATATATTGATATGGGTTGCAAAGGATCTTCTTTTCTGTTTGTATGAATGATGAGGTCAGGCCCTTATTGCACCACCAATTTAGAATGTAAAGCTCTTCCTTTTGCCAGTAAACCACCGACGCAGGCCAATCATAAATAGGAACAATTCTTAATTCATGGCGACAATAAATAAATAGTAGGAAATATAGTTCCTATATGCAGATTTTGTGGAGGGATTTAAGCTTAAGGTTTGTTTCACATCTGATATTGAAGTTGGAGAACTTGACTTCACAAAGCCCTGACCTCTTCCCAACTGAACCCTTGTGGGATTAATTCATAGTAACATAGTAAGTAAGGTTGAAAAAAAGATACACAACCATCAAGTTCAACCTTAAGTCTATATATAACCTGTCTAACTGCTTGTTGATCCAAAGGAAGGCGAAAACCCATTTGAAGCCTCTCCAATTTGCCTCAGAGGAGGAAAAATTCCTTCCTGACTCCAAGATGCAATGGGACCAGTCCCTGGATCAACTTGTACTATGAGCTATCTCCCATATCCCTGTATTCCCTCACTTGCTAAACACCATCCAACCCCTTCTTATACCTATCTAATGTATCAGCCTGTACCACTGATTCAGGGAGACAATTCCACATCTTCACAGCTCTCACTGTAACAAACCCCTTCTGAACCAAATTCAAACCACAACTGCAGTCCAGACCTAATTGCTCAACATGAGTGCCCAACCACACTTCTTCTCTGAATGGCTACTCTTGTGGCTGAATGGTAGCAAAGTCCATTAGTAATCTTCCAACATCTAGAAGAAACCTTCCAAAGGGAATAGTAACTTCATATAACTCCCCTTGGTTTAGAATGGAATATTGAGGAGGCAGGTGTCTCCATACTTATGGCACATATATATACGGCTGACCAGGACCAGATACCGATGTCCGTTATCTACATTATATATTTGTGCAGAACTCGCTGACTACCCAACAGTCTAGAGTAGAAGGCCCAGCAACTTTTTGTTACATGCACTCATCAGCACCTACCTCACCAAGTAGAGCTTGATTATATGTATGGAGTTTCCAGTCATTCTTGGAAACTCTAGAAGAAACCTATCAACACACCTGCAAACTGAGCTGGATCCTTATATCCTTATATTTATACACTTGGCACACAATCGTAAGGAGCAATAAAGGGACAGCTAAACTTTTGGATAGTTCAGGTCTCAGATGACACCGAAAGTAGCAAACTCGTGCCCTCTAAGGATGATGTATCTATTTTTTTCCACAGGGCCATAGATTATGGGAAGACAAACACCATACATATATTGCTTGTATGTAAACAGATGGGAACGCATAGTGGATTGGGATCACAGCTGTCTTAACCAACACAGTATTTAGTCTATAGTAATAATGGCCCTCCTTGTTTTTGTTGGCTTCATACAGCATGTGAATCTGTTGTTGCACCGGAATTAAACAAGACATGTCAAGTGGGTTCAAGACAACAGAGCAACGATATGAAGACTGAGGCCTTGCAGATATAGAACTACAAGTCCTTCTGACTGACTGAGCCTGGTTGAGGTAGTGTTGGAGGGGTACATTCTTTATTTATTAAATGTCATGTGATATAGCATGTGACCACCACAAAGACTTTCTACTGTATAAACTCGAGTTCGTATTTGTGGTAAGTGCACATAAAGAGATGTTGTTGAACACCACTCTTGATTGTCTTTGATGAAGTTTAACCTTTTCTCCAAGAGAAACCTCACTACAGGTATTGGATCCAGTATTCAGAAAACCATATCCAGAAAGCTCCCAATTACGGGAAGCACAGTTCCCATTGGCTGTCTCCTTTTTCTATGTAACAATAAAACAGTAGCTTGTACTTGATCCCAACTAAGACATAATTAATCTTTATTGAAAGCAAAACAATCCTCTTGGGCTTATTTAATTTATAAATCATTTTTTAGCAGACTTATGTCTTCGGTAAGGAGATCCTAATTTCAGAAAGACCCCTTATGCAGAAAACCCCAGGTCTTGAGCATTCTGGATAACAAGTCCCATACCTGTACTTGTTGATCCAGAAGAAGGCCAAGCAACCCCATCTGAATCCTATTCCAGTGCCTCACAATTGGAAAGCTCCTTATCCAAAATGGCAACTGAGCATATTGACCAACTGGGGCAAAGGCTGGTGGGAAGATATCATATATTTAAGTCAAAAAACTTTTTTTTCTACATATATTGTTCCTTATTACTTGTGTGTGACCAATAGTTACATAACGTGTTCATTTGAAAACCAGTTTGAGTCAAGTGTTTCCTAAACCTTCACCTAATTCATCCAGAGGAAGCAAACTGGCCCTCAAAACAGGTCAACTGCCAAATTAGCCTTGATAAAGTAAATGCATTTCAAAATCCTTATCAGTTACATTTTTTTGTGTCCAACCCATTGTACAGCCACCAATGAATCAGCCATCACAGATAATAAATATATAGGAAACTAAATAAGAAATTACTTTTTATTGTGCACAGATCTAAAGATGACATTTTTTTTAATTTATTTATTTTGATGAAGAGGTTTATTTACTAAAATCTGAATTTATCTTATTATTTAAATTAAAAAAAAAACACAACCAAACTCCCTTACGCAATTTTACCTTATTTATTATTTCAAAGCTCAATTTAATAGGTTAGATAAAAACTCGATAAAATCAAGCCAAACCCCAAATTGTGCAATTATTTCTGGGGTTTTTTCCCGAATAGCTCAAATTTTTCAGATTATTGTCCAAAAAAGTCGGAAATGGTCGAATTTTCAGACTAATTTCAGCACAAACCAAAGAAACTTCAAAATAGGTTAGGGACCTCGGACATTGATTTACGTATATACAACCTCAACAGGTCTGACATGGCGATTTTTCAGATTTGGGCTTTTTGCTGCATTGGACTTTAATAAATCTCGAAAAATTCAGGTTTAAAAAAAAAAAAAAACAGAGAAATTCCAGTTTTGCCTCAAAAAGCCTGACCAGAGTTTAGTAAATAAACCCTAATAGTTGAGTTTGAGACTTTAGCAAGTGATCCAGCATTCTTTATCTATGCTTGATTTTACCTCCAAGCTTGTAGGCCCTGGTCAATGATTGGATCAAATCAGGGGCATATGCAAACCTATTGGGAGAGAACCAAATTAATGGAATGAAGAAGTCTTAACTCAATGTAATGTTCTAAACTTCTTGGAACATATCTGTCCAATCCCTAATAAAATATGAGTTGGACAAAGCCTTGTTTTGGCCCCATACAAAGACCAGTAAGCTGCTGACTAAGTCAACAGCCAGTCTTTTTTGTCTTAAAGGATAAGGATGAATGTAAAAGTAATGAGAGTGCTATTCTAAGCACTTTTGTAGTTTACATTCATTATTTATTTACTTTCTATTCCAAGATATTTGTCACGGTCGGCACCCTAAATCCAGAACCAATGCTAAGCACCCTGTTCTCAGCTCTTGCTTCCACCTTTAACAGCTGCTTTTCACCTCGGGAGGAGCGGTCGGCTAATTGGATGCCGCCAGGTCTTATTAAGAGAGGTGCCAAGCGAAAGGTTCTGAATGAGCACAACGGTAATGCAAAGTCTTTGGGCAGAAGGTCGCTGTCATAGGCAAATAGGCTGGGTCGGGGCAGGCAGAGTACAAACGGAGTCAGGCAGGCAAGGGTCAAACCAGGAGATCAATCAGAAGGGATACGGAATAAGCGGAGTCAGTTACCAGGCAAGGGTCTGGATACAGAAGTCAGAATCGTCCAAAAACAGGTAGGGGTCATAACAGGAAACAGATCACAGAAGCTATACACGAGGAACAAATCCTATAACGGGCAATGATCTACAGCCTGAATGCGCCTTTTAAAGCATTTTAATTTCGCTCCATTGCGCGCTGACGTGAGAACGCCAGCGTCAATGCGCATACAAATAGCGGAAATGCGCGCGCCCTAAGAGACTGGCAGTGTGGATAAAGAGCCGCGTGGCGCGAGTCCCCGCTGCACCACTAGACCACCAGGGTGAGTACTGAATGTTACAATATTTTTGCACTGTTAATATGAATGAATTTTGTTACAACAGCGCCACCTGCTGGTGAGTTTCCCACCAGTCTGACCACCAAGTAGTCAAGGAAGTTGTCAGGAGAAAGAAAGAGGCTGCTCTGATGTTCTTCTGCTTAGGAAAATGTTTAGAAACCTTTCTCAAATCTTTTGTAAGCAGAAGAACATCAGAGCAGCCTCTTTCTTTCTCCTGACAACTTCCTTGACTACTTGGTGGTCAGACTGGTCAGAAACTCACCAGCAGGTGGCGCTGTTGTAACAAAATTCATTCATATTAACAGCACATGTATCCCTTAATATCTTGGAATAGAAAGAAAATAAATAATGAATGTAAACTACAAAAGTGCTAAGAATAGCACCGTCATTTTTATATAACTCCCGTTCCCTATATATTACAACCCTTGATGTATAACCATGAATTTGCTCCCAATATGGAACCAGGATTGAACTCTTGGGAAAACAGACCCATGAGAATTAGTGATTTCATAAAAGACAATAAGATGATGTCTCTTTTAGAGAAATATCGGTGGGGTGGTCACCGTAGGGATATATGGAGCTATAGACAACTACAGATTTATATACAAGCAAACAAGATGAATGATTGGAGTAGGTCTTTAACGCCTTTGGAACAGATGTTAACTTTTTCGTCAAGAATTACCAAACCTCTTCCAAAGATTTATAAATTACTTCTAGATCAGTTACCTAAATAAGATAAGCCTTTCTGTAATAAGTGGGAAACAAATTAAAAGTTAAAATTAGAACATCTATGTGGAATAAAATTTTTATAAAGATTATTTCAAATCATCCAGGGCAGCAAGGACCAGAGAAGCCGCATACAAACGAATTACAAGATGCCACTATACCCCTGTTAGATTAAGCAAAATCTGACCTTGTCCAAATTGTGCTGGAGACGTAATGATAAAGAAGGTTCTCATTCTCATATGTGCCTTACATGCCCAGTTTTAGAACAATTTTGGATGACTATAATCTCTATAATTAACAACGTTCCAGATTGGACATTAATAACCAAACTCAAATCGGATTGAATTTTTCAATCGTAAATGATAAAGCTATTACTAATCCTCTCACTTATTACATGCAGCCAAATCTCTTATACCAAAAAAAATAGAAATCGTCAGAGGCTCCTACGACAGCAGACTGGCTTTCCTCTGTAGAAGATATAAAACAAATGGAAGAAATTACTCCCATAATACACAATAAAAGCCGTCAACAAAAGACAGTTACTTGTTAAAGTTAAACATCGTCTGCTTATCATTTGTTTCTATCCCTGTATATTGTTGGTAAAGGACTGTAAGGAATACTCACCCTGTTGGTGTCTCGGCCTCCGCTCCGGTTCAGATCAAGCGAGCACTGCGACTTGATGCCGGTGCGTCACAATGGACGCAGCATCATGACGTCATCACGCCAGTTTGGCGCGAAATTGGGCCTATAAAAGACGCCAGAACACTGTAGACCTTGCCCAATTGTAGGTTCTTCTTTACTGAGTTCCTGGGTGTGACTTACTGATATATTGTTGAATTCCCTGTTTTGACCTCGGCCTGTTATTTGGATATTGTACCTTGGATTGACCCTTTTTGCCTGGACTTTGACCCTTCTTTTGTCTAACCCCATTGTACCGTTAACTGTATTGGACTAAATGCTTCCTCTTTGGTCCCCTTCTCCAAACAGCGCCTCCGGGCCCTTACAAGGACATAATGGTATTATTTAAGGTGCTACTTGTTGTCGTATTTGGCTGTTTAGTTGTATAGAGATTTTTATTTGATACTTATTGTATATCCCCCTATCGCTTTCTTCTTTTTCCTTTTTTTCTTCTGTATCCCTCTTTCCCAAGAAAATTCAAAATTAAGAATTTAAACAGAATAGCACCCTCATCAATTTTACATTCACTTATTTTAAAGGTTTTCTTATCCTTTAAAAGTCTAATTATTTTAAGGGCAGAGATACATTGTCAGATTCGGGGATATTAGTCGCCCGTCGACAAATCTCCTCTTCTTCGGGGCGACTAATCTCGCCGAACTGGCTTCCCACCGGCTAGAATGTAAAATCAGCAGGATGGCAGTTTCCTCGTGAGGCAACTTTCGGGCGACTACGGAAAACGAAACGCTCCGAGTGCCATCCCACCGTCAATTTACATTCTAGGCGGGAAGGCAGTTCGGGGAGATTAGTCGCCCCGAAGAAGAGGAGATTTGTTGCCGGGCGACTAATCTCCCCGAATCTGGCCATGTGTCTCTGCCCTAAGAGTTGAAGTTGTACGTGCAATGTAATCTGAGATACGAGGTTCCCCCGAGCAAACTACCCCAGATTTTATTTTGTAGGGTGAATATGAAGTAAGTAAAAGCAGGGGTGAGCCTGCTGCAAGGAACAGGGTTACACTGTATATTAGAAATGACAGCAGGTATGTGAAAGCCGGGCTCCTATTTTGGATGTTTCAGGTTGACTGAAGAATGCTTTACTACTTAGTGGAAATGTGTTGGAAATGTATTCCGATTTATTATACAGGAATTATTCATTGGCTGCTGTGGACTTCCTTCAGACTCCCCACGGTAAAGCGAGGATGCCCTCTGGGGTGTTTCTACCTACTCGCCTACACTCTGTTGTGCATTTTTTCTCCCTTTCACACAAAATATCATTGATACCTTTTTTTTTTTTTAATTTTCTGTCTAAACAAGGGAAAATTTATGGTGTCTTTTACATGAGGAAGTCGACTTTTTCCTGACGTTTTATAGCTTTGAATATTTGAAACATTTCAAACCCAGACAATAAATATCGCATGATTATTGTTCTCATATGTCTGGGGAAATTTCACTTTTCATAGCCACCAAAAAAAAAAAAAAGAGAGTCAAGGGTACTCTCGCTGGTACCGTTTGGGATAGTTTTTCTACAAGTTATAAAAAGTAATTATAGCTTCTGAAATATTCCTGTGGCTTTTAGGTGGATTGAAAGATTTAATAACAGCTAAATGTGCTATTAAAAGTTGTTTGTTTTTAATATGGAATATTTTCCTAAAATAGCCCCGTGTGCCTGCTAACGTTTTTTTTTTAATCAGCTTGTTTCTAGCCAAAAGTTTGTTTTTTCTATATGTAATAAAACCCTTTTTCACAAACAGCATCCTCGTGTTAGAATAAAGAAAATTAAAGGGAATCAGACAGTTGTGAGCATTTCAGAGAATATGTGGGCCAAGGCTCATTTGCCCTTTGTTAAAAAAGTAGCTGTGTGTGTAGGTTTGCCTTTTTAATAGTAGAAATTACCCTCAATGCCAATGTCCTTAATAGGGGTGAATAATGAGAATATAGGCTACCATCAATTTCTAGAAATGGTGGCGACCCTATGTGCATGGTGTGGGGCCAAGAATATCTCCCCTTTGTACAGTTTCGTACTGGGGGACCACCTCAAGTGCCCCCCTACCCAGGCCCCCCCCGTCACAATCATAAGGGTCTTTTATGGATGCCGCAACCCCCTTCCCCCCCAGTGTGTACTTTGTAGTCTCATTTCGGCCACAGTTGGGAGGGGAGAGCGCAGATATTTCAAATGGAACTGGACTGGCAGTGCCCACCGGGTATTTTACCAGTGTTTTGCCAGCCCAGTCCTACCCTGGTGATGTAATAATGATGACCCCTCCCCTATGGTGGCATGTCCTGCCTATACAATGGAGGTTGGTCTGGGCTGAGTAAATGAAGTAGACTCTAGCAACTTTGCCCTGGTGCACAAATCCATTGTAACATAATTACATAGTAAGTTAGGTTGAAAAAAGACACACGTCCATCAAGTTCAACCTTTGAACTCTATTTTAACCTGCCTAAATGCCAGTTGATCCAGAGGAAGGCAAAAAACCCAATCTGAAGCCTCTCCAATTTGCCTCAGAGGGGGAAAAACTGCTCCCTGACTCCAAGATGCAATGGGACCAGTCCCTGGATCAACTTGTACTATGAGCTATCTCCCATATCCCTGTATTCCCTCACTTGCTAAACACCATCCAACCCCTTCTTATACCTATCTAATGTATCAGCCTGTACCACTGATTCAGGGAGACAATTCCACATCTTCACAACTCTCACTGTAAAAAAAACCCTCTGAATATTTAGGCGGAACCTCTTTTCTTCTAATTGGAATGGGTGACCTTGTGTCAGCTGGAAAGACCTACTGGTAAATAAATCATTAGAGAGATTATTATATGATCCCCTTATATATTTATACATAGTTATCATATCCCCCCTTAAGCGCCTCTTCTCCAGCATGAACATTCCCAATTTGGCCAGTCTTTCCTCATAGCTAAGATTTTCAATACCTTTTACCAGCTTAGTTGCCCTTCTCTGTACCCTCTCTAATACAATAATGTCCTGTTTGAGTGATGGAGACAAAACTGTACAGCATATTCTTGTATTGTAACACATTGGTGATCTGCAGGTTTCCTAGTGAAAGCAAATCTCTTGATGGTTCTGTGAGTTATTGCACTGGGGCAAATAAGCCTAGTATTTGTATTGATACTATATGTGTGATGTGTAAGTAGGAATAAGCAGTTGCCCCTAGATAGTTGATGGAACTTACCTGCATGAAGGATGTTTCCCTGGAGCAGAGATAACGAGAGTGTCCCAATGGTGTTGTAGACCGTGTACGGGAATGACTGCCACAGTAGTATAAAGGTAGAGCAATGTTTAATCCAGAGTTGCCACCGTCTTCACTTGATCTGTCTGTTTCTCTGATTCAAAACCCCCTGGCCAGGTTTTACAGCTCTGAAACCCAATACAATTCTGATGTTGGGGCTTGCAAAATACACCAATCCCTACCTGCATTACCCCAATGTCATCAGTCCACCCTAAATGTAATTACCATGCTCCCTTTCATCTAGGGATGCACTGAATCCACTATTTTGGATTCGGCCAAACCCCCAAATCCTTCACGAAAGATTCAGCCGAATATCGTACTGAATCCAAATTTGCATATGCAAATTAGGGGTGGGAAGGGGAAAACATTTTCTACTTTCTTGTTTTGTGACAAAAAGTCATGCGATTTCCCTCCTTGCCCCTAATTTGCATATGCAAATTAGGATTCAAATTCTGTTTGGCCGGCAAAAGGATCCTGGCCGAATCCCAAACAGAATCCTGAATTCGGTGCATCCCTACTTTTATCATCCCTCAAAGTCATCCACCTACCCACTGTCTAGTTTCCGAAGCAGTGAAAGGAGGCAACGCTAGTTCAATCCATTGGATCTCCCTCAGGAGAAGAACAGATCGTTATGATGCCTTGCCCTGGAGCGAAGAATTTGAGCAGCTCACTCCAAATTAAGTGGTTGCGTATTCTTTGGTGAATGGAAGTTCTGAAATAGTTTTCTAACTCCTTTGTTAGACCCAAAATATAGCAGCTCAATAACTCATAAACAAAACACAGGACTTGAGTTACTCATAAACATCCTGGTGGAAAACAGGACTGAAGTTCTAACTCCTTACGAGGGACACAGGACATTCTTGCCAGACTATGCTTAGTCTCATTCAAGACTACCTTAATTTACTATGGGCCCAGCTGACAGTTTGTACCCTCCAACTATGGATTGCCATTATAGCAACCATCTTTGAGAAGCTCCAGTGGGTTTCATGGCTTCATCATCATAGACTGAACATTTTGACTGATACTGTACATACAATGTTGAAGGTACACTCCAACTTTTACATACTTATTCTGCACCTTTTTATTCTCACAAATTATGTATCACTGAAATCAAATGAACTAGTAGTCTGTGGAATAATGTGTCTATGCAATACCCTGAGCAAACTCTAGGTGAGGCTCACTTAACATTTTCTTGTAACTTAGTGGCTTATGTGACGCTAGTTCTCTGGCTATTGTCACCATAAGGTTAGAGCATCATCAGACCCTTCTTGGTCTTTTCCTAATCATACCATTTGTGTCCTTTATGCACAGCCTCTCCAAGCCCCCTGAAATTGAACTTGGTTTTGTAATCAATGCAGGTATGTGATCCGTTATCTGGAAACCCTTTATCCAGAATGCTCTGAATTATGAGAAGGCCATCTCACATTGACTCTATTATAAGCAAATAACTCGGAATTTTAAAAACAATCTCCTTTTTCTGTGTAATAATAAAACAATACCTTGTACTTGATCCCGAATAAGATATAATTAATCCTTATTGGAGGCTAAACCATCCTATTGGTTATTTTTAAGTAAATGTAAGGTATGGAGATCCAAATTACAGAAAGAACCTTTTGGAAACCCCCAGATCCCAAGCATTCTTGTTAACAGGTCCATACCTGTACCATTCCATTCCACTATTCAGACATTAAGGGGATTATTTACTAATGTCCGGTCAGGCTTTTTGGTGCAAAACTAGAATTTATCGAGTTTTTTTATTTTTTAAAATGGTATTTTTCAGGATTTATTAAAGTCTGATGCTGCAAAAAGTCAGAATCCGAAAATCGGCCATCTCAGACCTGCTGAGGTTGTATATAAGTCAATAGGAGAGGTCCCTATCCTATTTGGAAGTTTTTGTGGTTTGCACTGAAATTAGCATGAAAATCAGACTTTTTCAGGCTTTTTGGGCAAAAATCTGAAAAATTCTGTCTTTTCGGGGAAAACCGGTACGATTCAGGTTTTTGCTCAATTTTATCAAGATTTCCCCCGATCCTATTAAATCGTACTTTTTTAACAAAAAATAAGGTCACATCGTGGATTCTAGTTTGGTCTGACTATTTATTTTTTTAAAAAAACAGAAAAATTTGGATTTCGATAAATAACCCCCCCTCGATTAAAGAAACTAAATAAACTCCATTTCCATAGCACTGAATGCTCATGTTCAGTGTATATACAGTATATATATATATATATATATATATATATATATATATATATATATATATATATATATATATGTAAACAATTTCCAAGTATTTTTTCAGCATTAGATCATTCAGGGGAGGCCTGTTAATCGTTTTCACATTTGTAGCTTGTCACAACTGTTCAGTGTGATTCCTCTAAATGTTGCTGCCTAGAGTGATTATCACTTAACGTTACAGAACAATATGTAGAACATCTGAGCTTTCAGTAAGCTCCTGAGACGCAGCGAGATCAGCACATAGGAAAGAAACAGAACCGTAGAAGCGATGTTGTTGTAACCTCTTTCTTTTTGTTGAACGTTACAGAGGAACGTTTACAGATCTGTAAGGAAAAAGCGAGAGAGAGACATGCCTGGACACAAAAAATACATACAGTAATTGTGTTCATATTGAGCAACTGGGGCAAGGTTGTCTAGAGGGGATTGAAATGGCCTAATGTGAGCAGGATCAGACTGTATTTGCAATAAACAATAGTTCAGTTCAGGTGACCCAATTCCTTGGCTCCGTTTTAGCCAGACCATTATTTTAAGCCTTGGTATGGCGCCAACGGCCTAGAGGAAAGCACATGTAATTCCATTAGTGAATACTTCATGGAGAAGGAGGATTTGTTAATAGATCTAAGATAATCATTTTACCTCTACCAAAGTCTGCAACAGAACTTAATTAGCCTTTATTATAAGGGGTATAATTCTGCCTCTTGGTAAGGCCCTATTAAAGCCTCAGCCATAGCCAACACTATTGGAACCAACGCAATTTTCGGGGCAGAGGTATTGTTTATGGCATTGTTATTTATGGTATTATTCATGGAATTGGATATTTCTATATCCTGCCCTGGTAGGGGCCCGATGGATTTCTCTTAAGAGGACAAGTTGATCAGATTGGTCTTATTGACACTAGATATAAGAAGGATGACTAGACTAATGTTGACGTATATGTGGCTTTTTAACATAAAAAAAGTCCAATAAATGTCTAAATATTCTAAAGAGTCAAATCCAGATTTTACTTCAAGTACTAGCCCTTAAACTTGGCATACAGGTTATTGTTTTACATTGAACTGATTTGTACCTGGGTTGCTTAAATACAACATTAATCTACTTGAGAAGACCGTGACCACCACAGTATGAGCCAATGAAACTTGTAACTGCTCATTTATTTTTGTACTTATGCATTCCCCCGGTACTGGAAAAATTCAGCACATACAGTAAAGTGGTAAAATAACTGTCAGATTATTAGGGGTGATGTCATAGACTTCTGAGTACCAAGTTCCTGGAACAGTCCCTGCCGGAGATCTATTTCAAATTGGCACCTCTTTATAAATGTGGTATGACACGGGCTCCCAGTTATTTCCTATTGGTGTGCCACGTCACAGAGGTTTGCATATCTGGTTAATTGATCCTTCACAAGCACTTAAAGGTTTCCTTCCTGGATACGAGCAGCTCAATGACGTTGTTTGTGCCTGACTCAAACACTGGAGAATGGGTGTAATAGAAACCCCACTCTTTTGCAACTGTGCATTGATGGAAATGGTCCTGAACAACTGCTTTTGCCCTTGTTGGGGCTCATTAGTGCAGGGAACGGTTTCTGATCATCAAACAGAGTTCTCCTTGTTGTAATAGAAATCATGCTTCTAGAATCTAAGCCAATTCCTGGTGGAACTTCAATTGTCTATATGGTAGCTTCTATGTGGACTGGCAGCCTACAAGAGGCTCTCTTTGGCCATAAACCTGTTTTTTCGCAACCAAAACTTGCCTCCAAGACTGGAATTCAAATATTAGCACCTGCTTGAAGTCCACTGGGAGCAACATCCAAATGGTTGGGGAGCAACATTTTGCTCACGAGCCACTGGTTGGGGATCACTGATCTAGAGGAACCTCTTTGATGTCTACCCATTAGCATCACTGCTCTTACTGAATAACTAATCTGCCTAAGCCGTAGTCATTAGCATAAGACCTTTCATGTGAGCACTTCTTTCTGGTCCTAAGACGTAAATGATAAAATACTCAAAGAGATTCAAAGCACTAGACTAAGATATTATGTGTTGTATATTTTTAGAGGTGGTTGTGTTCCTGTTGGCTCCTGATCATCTATGTCACTGGGGTGTTCCCCCTGGTGCAGGACAGTGAGGGTCTGTGTCGGAGAGTCATGCCATAGCAAATTACTGCACAGTGGACTATATGGATCCCAGCTGATCCAATAAACGGTTTATAGCTTGAGAAAATAAACATGTGGTTTGAGATCCTCACATAGCCAGTGCTAACAGAGTTGGAGTTTGCTTTACGGAACGAAGAAAGAAAATATTGGTAAAACTAATACATTTCTGAGCCAGCACCAGTGGGACAATCCAAAGGGGAATGAGGACGGTAGACTTAATGTTTGAGAAGATTTGATGGATTAGTGAATCAAGTATTAGGAGGGTGCCAAAAAGCTTCCGCTGGGTTCTGCTCAGCAGTATTTCAAAGATCTTCGAGAGATAATTTATTGGGAGCTTTACAGTAAATTACAGAATTCTGAGTTATGGGATAGAACTTTACTCAATAATGGGTTTGATCAACACAGGAATTATCCAAATTTAACAGAGCTGGATGGGAGGCATGGGAAATTTATTAGTCTATTTTTCATCCATATATTCAAACAAAATGCGGGTATGTCTGTAAAAATCCACCAGCAATAACTGGTGGAGTGTTGTTTAGACTGGTGTCCTGAAATTTTGGGCTTCATATCCTGATTTGGCTTCAAGTGTCCTGGTATTGCTTGTAGTGTTTTGCATTTAGATATTAGGGATCTATTTTGAATAGCCTCCTAACAAGCTGGCCTGCTAATGTGCAGAGAAGTTTTTTTCTGATGGCAGTGCCATGGAATTCAGTTACCATAGAGCTATTCTGCAGCTTATTCTGTTGACTTCTGTCTACACCCAGACAGTAAGTTAATTCATACCAGATCCTGCACTAGTGGAGATTACAATCTAATTACCCTACCAGAGGCACAAAAACAAGCCAAGAGTTGAATAACTTACCAGTATTTTTTAATTGCTGGAGAAAAACCTGCAGGAAACACACACACAAGCGGAGGAAAAAAATTGTAACTCAATACACAATTGTGCATGGTTTTGATTAAAATCCCTTTTGAAATAATATAAAATTGTATGCATTGAAATATAATGTACTGGTACCAACATGTATGTTTTGTTCAGCTTGAATAACATTTTTATAAAAAAAAAAAAAAAGAAGCTGTATAGCCATTAGGGATGTGTGGGTCAGGAAAAACCCAACCTACACCTGACCCTAACCCCCAAAACCTTAAATGGTTGGACCCGCACCCAACCTGTACCCGCAACAGCTCGCTCTTTACACTACTTCTGTGTGTGTCTCTGGTTTTCAAACAGGGAATCTTTGGGAGCAGAGGAGGAGTGTTCTTCCCAACCCTAAGAGTGTACTTCCCAACCCTAACCTTCAATAGCTGGCCAAATAGCAACTTGAACCTGCTGAATCAGAGGTCAACCCATGAGTTATCGTGGGTTTCAGATCAACCCAAACATCACTAGTAGCCATAGGGCTTTCATTAAAGTTCAAATAGGGGACACACAATATATTGGTTTAAGTACTTAACTAAGGAGAAAAACAGGGTTCACATGTTGGTCATTGCTTTCTACAAAACTATAGAATGAGTTTTCTTATAAAACAGGACATTTATTGTGAGAAATAGTGGAAGTGGTTGGCTGGACAGATACAACCTAAAAATATAAAAAGATATATATTTTCACTTTATGGTGTTACTGGACCTTTAATAAGGTCTCTTCGTGAATATGCATAATCATACATAGAAATTGAAGCTACCCTATAATTTGCCTTTCTTGAGCCATTCTTCATAATTTAAAGTTGGAAATAAAACGTATGGAAAGGCAGGTGGATAATTACAAAGCAGAGGTTCCAGAACTTGGTAAGGGTCATAGGGGGTTATTTATTAAAATCCAAATTTTTCTGATTTTTAAAATAAAAAAGTCAGACCAAACTAGAATTCACCACGTGACCTTTTTATTATTAATACTCTATAAAATTGAGCAAAAACCCCAAATTTTTCTGTTTTTTCACAAATACCTCTATTTTTTCTGGATTTTTCCCAAACATTTTTTTGATTTTTGACCGAAAAGTCCGAAATAGTCAGATTTTCTGGCTAATTCCAGCGCAGACCACAGAAACTTCCAAATAAGATAGGGACCTCTTCCATTGACTTATATACAACCTCAGCAGGTATGAGATGCTGGACTATCTGAACTCTGACGTTTTGCAGCATTGGGCTTTAATAAATCTTGAGAAATTCTAGTTTTTTTTCCGCTAAAAATTCAGATTTTATAGTAAAAATACTAGTTTTTTACATTCATACTTTAATAAATAACCCCCATAATGTTTAATTCATTTTGCACTTTGCCCACCAGCAGCTACTGTGGGTGCAGGGATTTGTATATTTTCTACTAAGGGAGTATTAATTGCAGAGAGCCCCACAAACACCCAAGCTATACTATCAGCTTGTTAAATATTTTCTTTTCCTTGTGAATCAATGGAGTGGGGCTGTTCCTATTAATTCCAGACTCTAAGGTGTACATACAGGTTTGGGAAAGTAGATTGTGGGTTTCCATGGGAAACTTTGCTTCTAGTCTAGACCACAAATAAAATTAGAAAAATTAGTGAAATAATAATGTGCGCGTGTCCCTGTTACCAAAGTAAAGAGAGGAATTCCAGGTATTCCATTGTGGAGATCAGTTGACTGCAGTGTAGATGATCTGATAATGAAAGGCACTTAGATTTGACTAAGTAGTACAAGTTGCCAGGCAGAGGGCAGATTTGTGACAAGGCTTCTATTGATGTGGATAGCTAATGAGCATGGAGATCAAGACCACAAACTAATTCTACATAAGCACCCCAACAGCTGTTCTTCGCTGATGGATATCGCTTCCTACCAACCTGAGCCGTATTTGTTTTTTAGTGGTGACCTGAAGATAGAATGGCTCTGTTCCTTCTTCTGCCAAACCACATAATGCTGTTTCTGAAACCAAAAGTAGAATGTTTTCCCTTCATTTAGAGGAAGAAGTAATGAGGAAAGGTTGTGTAGAAATATGTACAGTTGCCACTGATATATCAAATGAGGTTGAAGAGCATGGAGGTTACTAAAACCACGATGCCACATAAATGGTGGTGAGTGAAGGTGCCCGAGATATAATGATAAATATCAGAAAAAGCTCAACTAAATGTATGGTTTGGTAATAAGTAATAATGAGGCTATTAATTCCTCATATAAAATGATGTAGGTAACAGAATGAAGAATGTTAGTAAAGTCTGCACTAGGTCTACTTCATGTTTTCTTTGAGAAGGATGGTCATTAAATGGTAGCGTATGTTCTGCTGCAGTTTAAAAATATTTGGAAGGTTGCACGTTGCCTACTGAACATAAAAAGTGAAATAATATTACAATTCAGATATTATCTTCTTTCCCGGTGTCATATGGTAAAGGTTGTCCAATCTCAGCTATAACACTCACAACGACTCGCAACATTTACTTTCGGGTATTATTACGTACGCATTACAGATGTCTAGCCTGCAGCATATCTCAATCTCAACTGGTCGCCCTGGGGCATGCTCACTTCTTCTGTAGCCTTAGTGGCAAATTCACTAAGATTCGTAGTTGCGCCAGGCATAACTTTGCCGCACTTCGCCAGGCGTAGTTTTGCCAGCGATTAGAAAATTTACTAAAATCCGAAGTTGCACTCAGGGGTAGCGTAAGGTTGCAAAGTTGCGCTAGCGTTGATTCGCTAAGCGAAGTGAAGTTACGCTAGCGATGATTAATTTGCATACGGCGTCAAATTCGAATTTCAATGGAGGAATATGTAGCATCACTACAAATGCCTGGGAAACCTTCAAAACATCAAATAAAATGTTTATTTTGCCCTACACATGTGCCCACTGTATAGTTAAGTTGCCATGAGTTAGGAAATGTAGGGGGGAAGGAGGGGAGCCCCAAAAAAGTTTTCGATCTTTTTCAGCCTATCACCCATAATATAGAAAAAACGCCAGCGGTTTTTGGGACTTAGAAAAATTTTTTACTTTTTTTGAAGAAATCCCTATCTACTCTCTAGCGTAAAAGGTAGCGTAGAACAATGCGCGTGTTAGTGAATTTGCGTAGTTACGTCCATTGCGCAAATTCGCCAGGCGTAAGGGTGCGAAGTTACGCTAGTGAAGTTACGCCAGTGTCCGTTAGTGAATTTGCGAAGTAACGAAAATGGCCAACGCTAGCGAATTGACGCTAGCGTTAGGCGCTTCGGTGCATAGTGAATTTGCCCCATAGTCTCTTACTTTTGGCAAGAAATAATAGATGTTCCTCATGGATGTTGACATGTTTTTATTGGGAGGCTATTCATTTATGATAGCTGCAGAGTGGATTTTTTATATAATTTGGGAGACTGGATGGGGAGAATTAGGGGCAGATTTACTAAAGGGCGAATTGTTGCCAACGACCACTTCGCACTTTACCACTACACTAATTCACTAAAATGCGAAGTTGCGTTCTGGGTGCCGTACGCTGGCGACTTTTATAACATAATATTGAGGAAGAAGCAGCTTCATTTTAGCACTTCGTCTGGTCTGAGGTGGCAAAGTCAACTGTGGCGAAAAAGGTAACGTTCAGTTAAATACGCACTTTACTGAATTTGTGGAGCAACGACCCTTCGTCTGAGCAAAAAAGTCGCCTGGCGATAGACTGTGAACTATAGCAGCGGTCTCTTTTGCTAGGGAACTGTCATCTACGCCTGTTAGTGAATTGAGGATGTCCCTGCGGATGTGATTTCTGGCGAAAAGTCTCTAGCGTTAGCCACTTCGCCCATTAGTAAATCTGCCCCTTTATCCCACCTGATGATAGTTTCATTTAAAGGTCACCATCCAGCAGGCAGGATTCATGTTTGGGGTCCAAAGAAAATAAGTGACCCCGACTGCCTATTTCTATTTCCTTTCTCAAATAACAGAAGTATATTTTGCATAATGGCACAGAGTTTATATAAACCCCCTGAATCACAGAAACTGCCCCACAATGCAAAGCAGTATCAAATACCCTAGATGAGCGAGCCCAGTCTTCTCTATAACCCTAAGTGAGAAACTTCTAATAGATGTGATGATCCTTTGCCTGAAATGACCCATACATCTAACTAGCGTTCTGTACGGGTACATGGCATTACAGAAGCCCAGCCACACTGTCGACAGGCCATGAACGGTTTGCACGTCTTGCTGAAGTCCATGTCTCGGCAATTACAACTGTCTCAATCCTGGGAAAAGGATCACGATCACGACGGTCTCATTTTTTATTTTCCACAAGACTCGTTTTGAATCCCTTGGTGCCCATCTCCTTGTTTTGCAGTTATACGCACACACACCGCATGGAGCCTTGATGCAGACCCAAAGACTAATAATGACAAGTCCTGAGAGACCAGAATGACATAAATCTCCATCGTTCCAGCTTCTTTATGACGTCCCACCGCCGGGGCAGATGAGGCAGAAATTCCATCTCTTCACAGTGGGAAACGAGAAACAGCAGACAATGTTGTTGAAAGATATATTCACTTTTATGCGCCTGGGTAATCTGAGGAGACTGAAATGTTTTGTTGTGAGACGACTGTTTATTAACTCAGTGACTCACAATAAACACTGAGCTTCTTTATAACACAAAATCTATTGAAAAGTCTAAGTTTTGGTTCTTCTTCAAAAGAAATTCTAGGTTTTGGTTCATTTTCTCAATCTGCTTTTGCAAATAATAGAATCCGTTCATACTGTAGGGCTCAGTTACGAACATTTGCTAACTCGTAGTCGACATTTCAAACCAAGTTGTTAAATTATATTAAAGAGATAATGCCATCATTAAATAGTTTTTTTTTAAAAAACGCATCAGTTAATAATGCTGCTCCAGCAGAATTCTGCTCTGAAAAGAGCAAACAGATTTTTTTTAATTTAATTGTATTTAATTTTGAAATCTGACATGGGGCTAGACATATTGTCAGTTTCCCAGCTGTACCCAGTCATGTGACTTGTGCTCTGATAAACTTTAGTCACGCTTTACTGCTGTACTGCAAGTTGCAGTGATATCACCCCTCCCTTCCCCCCAGCAGCCTAACAACAGAACAATGGGAAGGTAACCAGATAGCAGCTCCCTAACACAAGATAACAGCTGCCTGGTAGATCTAAGAACAGCACTCAATAGTAAAATCCAGGTCCCACTGTGACACATTCAGTTACATTGAGTAGGAGAAACAACAGCCTGCCAGAAAGCAGTTCCATCCTAAAGTGCTGGCTCTTTCTGAAATCACATGGCCAGGCAAAATGACCTGAGATGCACCTACACACCAATATAACAACTAAATACACTTGTTGGTTCAGGAATGAAATTTTATATTGTAGAGTGAATTATTTGCAGTGTAAACAGAGTCATTTAGAAATAAAAACAACATCATAAAAATTAGGACATTATCCTTTTAACAGTAAAATATGTGCAATGCAAATAACTTCCCCCTAAAAAAAATATATTTTTTGTTACATGTCTTGCCATCACTTGGGAACATATTGATGAGCATTTGGTTTTTCCAAATAATTCCTTAAAACTGTGGGGGGAAAAAAATGTGTTCACAATCTTTACCATCTAAAATCTGTTGAGATATTTTGCAATTGCTTTTTTTCCCCAAAACTTTTTAAATATTCTTGTTTTGTTGTGATTATAAAAAATGCATAGAAAAATTATGAATTTCATCCTGAATGAATTTTATCTCCTGTCTAGTGTCTAGCGAATTTGTCCCGTTTTACCGAAAAATTGGCAAATTTCCGCGAAATGGCAAAAAATTCACGAAACTTCAATGATAAAGTCAATGGTCATCCGAATTATGTTAAGGTTTTGCCGCGAGTGACTTTTCCGATGCGCGTCCAAAAAATTTTGATGCTATTGAATTTTCGTGTCAGTTTCGCGAATGTATTTGCTGGTGGTGAAACGCGGAAATTAGCCTTGAATTTGCGTCTGCCGAATTTATTCGCCCATCACTACTCCTGTCCCCAAGAGATAAACACCTGCATAGAAGTCTTTTTCAAACGAAACACAAAACCCAATTTACTTTTTTTTTAAAACAAAACATCTATACCTTTTAAAATGGTATTTCAAAATCGTAACTGTCAATGATATATTGCCTGCCCTGCCTCTATGCCTTAAGCAAAGAGGCAGGGCAGACAATTACTTCCATTTTCCATTCTGCACTTCTTAGATATCACTGTAATTCTCACTTTTCCCCTCCCTTCTCACCACCTAATTGTGTAACCAGGGGCATCAGCCCCCCATTCTGGTGCGTATTTAAGATATTTGTCATGATGCAAAGCTTGCCTTATTAACAATGTTGACAAAATGGCTGCTGCCTGCTTGCTGTGATCAAGTAATTCCAAGATGGACAAGAACAGGGTTTAAATCATTTATATTGTGTAAGTGAAGTTTATTTTGCTTGACTAACCCAATAGAAAAGAATTTTGAATGAAATCCTAGGATGACAGCTCGCCTTTAAATAGGGAAAATATTTAAAAAATGTTAGTACATCTGTGTCTTTATTTGTTTATTTTTTTTGCAATATATTTTTTCCCTCCCTGCTTAGATGGCTGGGAAGTGGCCCCTCTGCCCAACTATAAAACTAGTCCTGGAAGAACCCCCCCAAAAAAAATACAGATACTAAATAATATTTTGTGAATCAGCTGCAAAATCATTCAGTTAGGGGCTTTGATAAATCCAACCCTAGGTGATTCTTAACCTAAGAGAAAAGGCAAAGTCTCATCCAAGTTGTCAGTAGCAATAATGTTCCGGAATTTGTTTTATTCATTTTATGAGCTCTGTTATAGAAATTTTCCTACAAATCCATCAGAAGAGGAATAGTACAACAGGAGTGGAAAAATCCATTTGAAGCAAAAAAATAAAATATTTATACAATAACCAAATGAATATTATTGTGTTTGTTTTTCTGCAATTTTCCTTATGCAGCAAGTGATGAACCGATCTTTTTGCGGCAATATTCCACATTTTGCCATCTGCTCATTATTTTGCGAAACTGCAGAAAAATTTGCTGCGACAAAAATTATGCAGAGACAAAAAAGTCGCCATAAGAAAAATTGCCCATTGACTTTAATGCATTTCGACAAAAAAAGTCGCCATAAGAAAAAACGCCCATTGACTTTAATGCATTTCGACAAAAAAAGTCGCCATAAGAAAAACGGCCATTGACTTTAATGCATTTAGACAAAAAAAGTCGCCATAAGAAAAAAACGCCCATTGACTTTAATGCATTTAGACAAAAAAAGTCGCCATAAGAAAAAAACGCCCATTGACTTTAATGCATTTAGACAAAAAAAGTCGCCATAAGAAAAAAACGCCCATTGACTTTAATGCATTTCGACAAAAAAAGTCGCCATAAGAAAAAAACGCCCATTGACTTTAAGGCATTACGACAAAAAAGTCACAGAGACAAAAAAAAGTTGCCGCAAGAAAAATCTCCCATTGACTTTAATGCATTTGCAGCGAGAAACATTGTCGCACATAAAAAAAGGTTGACGGCCATTGACTTCAATATATTTCAATAACTTTTTCGCCGTTTTACACATTTTTCTGCAGTTTTGCAAATTTTTCGGCAAAGCCAAATTGGACACATTCACTCATCACTTCATGCAGCATGTCTTCTTATGCCGGTACAGGTGTGGAATCCGGAAACCGATTTCCAGAAATCTCCAAATTATGCAAAGGCCTTCTCCTATAGACTCCATTTTATCCAAATAATCCTTTTTCTGTGTAATAATAAAACAGTTGCTTGTACTTGATCCCAACTACGATATAATTAATCCTTATTGGAAACAAAACCAGTTTATTTAATGTTTACATGATTTTTAGTAGACTTAAAGGAACAGTAACACCAAAAAATGAAAGTGTTTTTAAATAATGAAAATACCATGCAGTGTTGCCCTGCACTGGTAAAACTGATGTGTTTGCTTCAGAAACACTACTATAGTTTATATAAACAAGCTGCTGTGTAGCAATGGTGGAAATTGAAAAAAGTCTATATGGCACAGGATAAATAGTGGATAACAGATAACACCATTATGTTCTACAGAGCTTATCTGTTGTGTAACTTGAGCTTTTTCTCCTTTGAATGGCTGCCCCCATTGCTACACAGCAGCTTATGTATATTAACAACGTAATTTCTGAAGCAAACACAGTGCAGGGCAACACTGCATTATTTTCTTATTTCTTTAAAACAATTAATTTTTTTGTTGTTACTGTTCCTTTAAGGTATGAAGACCCAAATCGCTGAAAGACCACCTATCCGGTAAACCCCAGGTCCTGAGGAATCTTTGTAATAGTTGTATTTGCAACAGCTGGTATATTTGCTCACAAAAATTCATAAATCGTGCAGGTAGACTTATGTAGGTGATTGTCCATTTAAGATGGAAAATATTATTTTTTAGATGTTAAAATAAAATTCTGGGAATAAATGTTTATTTTATTTGCTGTGAAATTAAGGGAAAGAAAAATAAGGGTGGGAAAAACATAATTTTCACCGTTCACAGGCCCTTAGAATTATGTTTTGCGGTTACCTATGATCCCCCAAAACAATTTCATCAAGTAAAGGTTGGATTGGAAGGTAAATCAGAGTTGCTGCCCCAGGGCACTGCAGGGATCCCAGTCTAATCCACTCTGACGCCCCCTAGCTGTTGACTAAATAAAATACATGGGTGCAGCTCACAAAGAGGGGGCTCTGATATTTACAGACGGTCAGTGGCAAGAATATAGTACAGGGTTCTCTTATACCTTATAACACTATGCCTACAACTTGTGCCTAACTCTGCAGGCCATTTCATTATACTCATATTTGAGGCCACATATGTGCTTTTATAGAATCTATTTCCCTGTGAAACTGGGGGTCCTGGTCAATCACGTTTCTGCCTTCACCCCCAGCTGGCCTTTAATTAACCACTGGTCCAGCCCGGCCTTTAATTAACCACTGCCCCAGCCCGGCCTTTAATTAACCACTGCCCCAGCCCGGCCTTTAATTAACCACTGCCCCGGCCCGGCCTTTAATTAACCACTGCCCCGGCCCGGCCTTTAATTAACCACTGCCCCAGCCCGGCCTTTAATTAACCACTGCCCCAGCCCGGCCTTTAATTAACCACTGGCCCAGCCCGGCTTTTAATTAACCACTGGCCCAGCCCAGCCTTTAATTATCCACTGCCCCAGCCCGGCCTTTAATTAACCACTGGCCCAGCCCAGCCTTTAATTATCCACTGCCCCAGCCCGGCCTTTAATTAACCACTGGCCCAGCCTTTAATTATCCACTGCCCCAGCCCGGCCTTTAATTATCCACTGCCCCAGCCCGGCCTTTAATTAACCACTGCCCCAGCCTGGCCTTTAATTAACCACTGCCCCAGCCCGGCCTTTAATTAACCACTTCCGCAGCCCGCCCTTTAATTAACCACTGCCCCAGCCTGACCTTTAATTAACCACTACCCCAGCCCGGGGCTAACGAGAAGCTAAATCTGAAATATTCTGTACCCAAGGGCGTAACTACAGAGGAAGCAGACCCTGCGGCTGCAGGGGGCCCAGGAGGTATAGGGGGCCCCATGAGGCTCAAATTCATACAATTTCAATACATTTTGGTAAAACAGGACAACATCTGGATATGTTTGGGGCCCTAAAATTAAATTGCTGTGGGGCCCAGTAACATCTAGTTACGCCACTGTCTGTACCCCTTCTTGCGTTTCAGGAGCTGCTTTTTAGAAACGGCCTGACATAATTTCAATGGGGATGGATTTTTTTACGCGTGCAATTTTATTACTGAAAAGTTGTCCTGTGGTTTTATTTTTCCCCTCTCTCTTCCAATCTGTGGCTAAAGTGCGCACACTCTGCATTTTTGGTGGGTTCTCAATTATATAACTCATTTCATGTGGCTGACATGCAGCACAGACGGATCTGTTAGAGGAAGGCAAGACTAACAAACTTCATTCCTTGCCCGCGCTGTGTGTGGCACAATTACATGCTGGACCGGCACACGGCTGCACTGTGGGGCTTTGATATTAATATTTGAAATTAATATTGAAGATTTGTTTCAAAAAGTAAGATCCTTCAACCCATGCTTACATATTGCAAGAGATGAGCGGCTTTGCACACATATATTCTAATACTGCATGCTTCCCTCCAGCTGGCACAGATCCTATCTGATCCCCATTGTAAGCAGCAGTCCTGTCCTGTTTTATGGCAGCTGAGATTCTAGCTATCTGTATAACAGAGCATTCTGTCCCAGTGGCTGCACAGATCCTATCTGATCCCCATTGTAAGCAGCAGTCCTGTCCTGCTTTATGGCAGCTGAGATTCTAGCTATCTGTATAACAGAGCATTCTGTCCCAGTGGCTGCACAGATCCTATCTGATCCCCATTGTAAGCAGCAGTCCTGTCCTGCTTTATGGCAGCTGAGATTCTAGCTATCTGTATAACAGAACATTCTGTCCCAGTGGCTGCACAGATCCTATCTGATCCTCATTGTAAGCAACAGTCCTGTCCTGCTTTATGGCTGAGATTCTAGCTATCTGTATAACAGAGTATATTGTGCTAGTATTATGTGACATCAATAGCAATAGTAAGAAAACTAATGGGACTGAATGTTAGAACTGAGGTGACTTACTCGGCTTTTATTTTTTTCAAGAATTGAAATCAATCATTTCAGTATAAGTCTTTATGGCATTCCATTGGAGTGGCAGGTTGAGCCTCATTTATATCAAAGGTTCGATTCTTTCCATTTTCATACATTTCAGCCTTTGGTATAAAAGTCAGGGCAGGCATTTCCTACTCCCGCTGTTTGGTCAGTTCTGATTGACTTGCACTAACCCACCCGTGTCATGTACACGTAAAGGTAATTCTTTCTCTTTAATGAAGTGCGGCGGATATGTCCCTGAGATTTATATTCAGTAATTATGTGCTGTGATGCCTCATAATGGGAAATCCAGAGAATCTATAGATCAGACGCTGAAGTGAGGCCAAAGATGATGGAATGTTCCTCTGAGCCTTTTCTGTTACACATGGTTTAATCCAAATGCCCTCCAGCCTTTGTCCCTAGGGTTGAAGTGACTGCGCTGTATAATGTGACCGTTAGCATATGACTTATCCATGGGTGAGTAAAGAGAAGCAGGACATTCAAAATATGAAAAAAGAAAAAATATTTCTTTACGTAATACCCGACGCGTTTCGCCAAAATGCGTTGGGTATTATGTAAATAAATATTTCTTGGTGTTCAGGACCACGTTATAAAAAAAAATGGCAGTCAGGGCCCCTACAAGTTAAAAAAAATAATTGGTGATCACATCCCCCCCATAAGTTATAAAAAAAAAAAAAAACATTAGCTCCAGGGGCCCCATAAAAGTTTTCAAAAAAAAATAACTAGTGGCCAGAGCCCTTAAATTGAAATAAAAATTGGCGCCAGGTCTCCCCATAAATGTTTTTTAAAAAACAATGGTTCCCATGTCCCCCCCCCTTACAAGTTGAAAAGAAACATTGGGGGTCAGGGACCCCATAGAATATTTTAAAAAATCATTGGTGGCATGGGGCCTATAAAGTATTAAATTAGTACATTGGTGGCCTGGGGTTTAATAAAATTAAAAAAAAAAAAACCACATGGTGTTCAGTGGAACTTACCTTTGAGTCCTTTCATGGTTTCAGGGCTTCAGCTTCGGGTCTTTTCGTTGCATTGGCTCTGTCTGTGGCTTCGGGTCTTCTGCACTTCTGGTTTTCGTCGATTCGGGACTTTGGCTCTTCAGAACATCGGTGCTGTAAAGGCAGGCCCAGCTAATTAGGCCTGGTACAAATACACCCCCTGTACCCCTTGATGGCCGCCCTGAGGGTGTGCACTACCAACTTTAAACTATTTTATGTCAAAACGCATTTCTGTTAGGTTGTCTGGAATTACCTTATGTAACTTCACTATCCTAAACCCAGAACTAATACCAAGGTTCCAGTCTCAGCCCTCTCTTCTGCCTATAGCAGCCGTCTTTGGCTTCTGGTGGAGCCTTCCGCTACTTAGATGCCGCCAAGCAGGAGAACCTAGGAGAGATTTCATTTGCAAGCACAGAAACCAAATGTGTATGGATAGGATGGGGGAGCAGTAGTGTAGTCAATGAACAGGCCGAGTCAAACCACACGGACAATGCGGTGCCAAAGGAAGTAGCAGGAGCAAGGTCAGGGTTACAGGCCAAGGTCATAAACTGAGCAGAATCAAACGAATTACCGAATCTAAATTAGGAAAGTCGTCAATCCAGGCAGGGGTCAGTACAGGCAGCAAGAATACAACGTAGGGGCAGCCAAGAGTCAATACACAGGAACTCAATCAAATTTCGTGCGCATGCATGATGACCTCACCTGCGCCACTCGCTCAAACTGCGCCAAAGGAAGGAAGTGGCGGGCGTCCCCACAAGACCACCAGGGTGAGTTCTCACACCTCAAGGGAGAGAATAGAATAGAAAACAGGCGGTAGATAACCAGGAAACTGTCTGAGTCTTAATCCAGGGGTCAATTATAAGAAACACCTGAACAGAGCAAAGATTCAAGGAACAAGGCTGGAGCGGAAACAAGGAAACAAGATCACCAGGAAAGCCTTAAAGAGACTGGAGGAGGGGACAGTGACAACAGGGAAAATTACATTTGAGTTAACGAACAGACCAAGGTTTGAAACCTCACAAGTCCTGACTTATGCAAATAAATATTTTCAATTTTTTTATATTTTGAGTGCCCTGATTCTCTTTATTTTTGTACAGTATTATTTGGGGATCTTACAGAACTCACCATCATTTTTATTAAAGGAGAAGGAAACCTACTAAAACAGTTTATTGCCAATAGATTAGCCACAATAGTGCAAGCTGTAAGACTATATTTATTCTGTTGAATGCTTTACCATATTTGAGTAAACAGCTCTAGAAGCTCTCTCTGCTTGTTTAGGATAGCAGCTGCCATATTTGCTTGGTGTGACATCACTTCCTGCCTGAGTCTCTCCCTGCTCCCTCATAGCTCTGGGCTCAGATTACAGCAGAGAGGGAGAGAGGAGCAAACTGAGCATGCTCAAGCCCTAGTCCTGGAGGTTTAAACTGAAAACAGGAAGTCTGATACAGAAGCCCATGAGTACACAATAGAAGGAAAGAAATACTGTGTTTCTTTTGACAGAGGACTCAGAGCAGCATTACTTTAAGGGTTTACAGGTGTATTTATATAGACCTTTCTGATAAAGCTTTAGTTTTAGCCTTTCCTTCTCCTTTAAGGTATTAAGGTGTGCACCGCCAACTATTATGCTATTTTAGTTCCAAATGGGTGAGACCACCATACATCTTCTGCCTGGTTTGTATAGACTTTGCCCTTCACACCCTATTGACAATATTAGCTTATAGGGTGCACTTATCTCCATCAAAGAACAGTCCAGCTTTATGTAGTTACTATACATGTCATTGCTATTTAATGACTAATGTAATGACTGCTCTATAGAACTGCAATGTAGACGAGTCCAAGTATCTCCATCTCCTAAATGAGTTTCTTATCCACCACTCAAGCCAAGAGCATTGGGTTTCATTAGACTGTTAATAAAGCTTAGTCAGGAGTGTCTAGCAAACATATGTTTAAAGCATCTCGGGCCTCATCGGGCAGTGTAAATTTAATGGAGATCTCATCTTTAGCTTGGCCAACGTTATTTACATTCAAATGCGGTGCCAAAGAATGCTTACTTTGGCCTGGGTTTGTGTCAAAGGAATGAAACATATAAATGTGCTCGTCAGAGGAACGGTGCTGTTCTCTCGCCTGCATCCGGCCAACGGCAATAAGATATTCTTTGTCCCACCAGCAGTTAGTGGCCTTTATTGTGATTGGACTTGAGGTTGACTCTCTTCCAGGGCAGAAACATAGGATGAAAGAAAGTTGTTTTAATAGTTTTCTTGAGCTCACTCAGACAGTGGCAATGGTGCTTGGGGCAATTGTTAATAAAGGAAAACTAAGGCCTTAGAAATACATTTGACTAGGAATGCTGTAATTTATATATTGCACTTATTGTTCCAGACCAGAGGTCCAGCAGTCCTACAACAATATGATCCATGTCTTTAGAGTTGTCTCCAGCAGCTCCACATCTTGGATCTTATTAGAACACTTTTGTGTGTCAGTGGCACTGCACATGCTCAGTTAGCTCTGGGCTCCAGTTGGGAAGAACAGAGCATGTGCTGGGAATCAGCAGAAAAGAATATGGGGAGCTACTGGAGCATCTTCATAGGAACAGATCTCCCTGCTAAAGGGCTGTGGTGGCCTTGGGCTGGTATGGAAGCCCCAAAATATAAGTGTAGCATTTCTAACCCAATTATTTATTGAGGTTGAGAAGCATCAGAAGGATTTCAATTTGAGATCAACTTCTGCTGTAGCCTAGTTTAGTGGAATTATTCTATCATTCTTTCTCTGGATAGCAGGGAATTGGGGTATGTTGGAAGATGCATGGTCCACATACTCCTGTTTTGTCCCAAGACTGGTTCAAGTCAAATCAATGCTACAAGTAAATAAGTTGATTCAAAGCTCGCAGAAAGAGACAAAAAAAGAGGAGTATATAGCGTCGCACAATCTATTTGTAGTTTGGGTAAGTGATTGTGTCTTCAAAAACATGGTGATCAACTAGTTCATCATGAACAAACAAGTAAATTGGTTGTGTTGATTGGTGAAAATAGCTTTTGTAATTAATAAAGTGACAAATCTTTTGAAATTCATTGTGAAGTAAAAACTTTTAAATTTTCCATTGATAGGAGTTGTCAGCACATCTATACCGAGTGGCTCATCTGCTCTCGGTTAAGGGATTTCATTTCTGTGCCCCCCCCCCACATGCTGTGTCTGCTTACCATATGTAACCTTTAAAAGGTATCCCTACAGAGATTAACTATGAATTAACCTGTGATCCCCCTGCAGTGGTGTGTGACACCTCTATTGTTTATATCCTAAAGCCTGTACTGTTCTACCTGAGACCCAGACTGAAACTGCCCACATTGTTCACCTGTTCACACCTTATACAAAATGCTAATGGGGCACCAGCACTGTGTCACTGTATGTAGTACATATTAGAATGATCACTTTCCTTGTCTCCTGCTCTGCTCTGCCTTCCCTCCCTGTGTGTGCCATTCTCTGCTTGCCCAGTGCTGCTTGTGTGTGCCATTCTCTGCCTGCCCTACGTGGCCTTTTAGGGGTTTGTTCTTGGGGTTTGTTAGCATTTGGAAATTGTTGTTAAGGGCCCCTAAGGTGTTTAATCATGTGTTGGGGGGTTGTTGTATTATCCACAGGGGAGGACGAGGCATATGGATTTAAGGGTATGTTTTAACATGACTTCAATTTTTCACATATGAGTGATGAGGGATTTCCCTGCAGTGAGCACCAACCATTTGGTTTTTTGGTGTACTACCACCATGGATATGATCTTAAAAGTTCTTGTGGTAACATGGGTGTGGTTTACAGTGGGTGTGGTTTAAAAGGGGGAGTGGCCAACACTGACTTCTATTATCGGCCCTCCACCACATAGGCCAGTAAAATTTTGGCCCGCGGTACCACAGAAGTTGGACAGCACTGCTCTAGAGCACAAGCGTGGGGAAGCCTGGGCAGTAGTTGGCAAGGTCATGTCTACTGGTTGATAAGAAGTAAAATGTGTGTTTAGCGAAGGAAATTTAAAAAATTCTGACGGTGGAAGGAGAAGAGGATGGAGAGGTCACTTTTGACCTTCACTTCAGTGGGTACAATATTACATTTTAGTAAAAAAAAGCTACATTGATTACGCATTCAGGGCCTTTCACCAAAGTCTTTCATATATATATATATATATATATATATATATATATATATATTTCTCTCGCCCAACCAGGGTCAGACTGGGCCAACGGGGTGCTGAGGAAAAACCCGCTGACTCAGACTCGCTCCCTGCCCTTTCTGTGTCTGTCTCTGGCCCCGGTTGCATTAAAACCAGGTATGCGCATGTGCGCATTTGTAGGCGGTGGTGGGCGTGTCAAAGGTGGCTGCAGCAAAGGTCAGGAGGGGGATTTGCGACTGGGTCAGGGCTGGGGGGGGCGGCCCTGAGACATCAGCCCCGGAGGGCCCTGGACTCCCCAGTCTAACCCTGGACCCAACCCTAGGCCTTTCTCAAAGTACTAAAATCATTGTTCACTGTTATTTTAGTACTTTAGGGTTGGCCCAAAACGTCAGTTTGAAGTTCTGAGAATAAAACAAATTTTTTTTTTTTAAGTCCTGTGAGTGCGGATCCTATCGGACATATTTATATGTGATACAGGCCAATAACCATACACATAGGGCTTTCTCAATAGTGATAAAACTAGATAAATAAAAGTTATATTCCTGAAGAAGACCTGCAAGTAGGGGCCCAAATGTTGAAATACATTTTTTTGTTTTTTCACTGTTGAGAAAGACCTATGAGTGCGGTTATCATGCCTTAAGTCTACTAGAAATTAATTC